>NC_088889.1:63529360-63701860 GCF_037157495.1 Lathamus discolor | reverse complement strand
GTATACCATGGAAGGATTTAAAAAAAAAAAATTATATATATAATTATAGCAAACCAAACCATTTCATATTCTTCCACTGCATGTTTTGAAGTTAAAACATCTTTGTTTTCTATGTCTTTTGTCAAAAATAGGAAGCTTTAATATGTCAGTGCTGTGTATTCAAATGGAAAGAACCATTTAGATATTTTTTTCCTTTAGAGCCTCATCTTTTTCCAGTGCTGTAGCTGTTTCCTCTGGCAAGTTCCAGCTACATTCAAAATATTCAAATAAGGTCATCTGATAAGATTGCCCGCTCTCTTAGGTTTTTACTTCTTATAGGAAGAAATGTTTAAAAATTATATTTAGAAGAAATTACACAAGGAGTACAAAGTATATTTGCTACTGGTATTTCTTCCCTCCCTCCAACCTGTTTTCATGCTATGGGTCAGGACTTAACAGCTCTCAAGAGTGCCTGGCTGAATAGCAGCAGGCTTCTAAATCCCAAATCAAGTGCTCTTGAAAGCACCTTACTTCTCTTGAGATAAAAACTTGAGGCAGGTTTTTCTATCTGGCCTATTCATCAAGTATAGCCTACTGAATTGTTGACATTTCTAAACACTAAAGGGATTTTAAAGATCTTATTGCTCTGAAGAGACTTACTTGTAGCAGGGAATAAAGAAGTGAAATGAAAAAAATACTGACACATGAAAAGTACAAAACCAAATAAGAGCTAGAAACGACTGAAAGCAAATAACTATAATTTGCCATATAGTTGCTGTACAAAACACGGTTTTCATGTAGGAATCTGCTCAAATGTTCATCCCTCCCACCCCCCTCCAACCCCCCCCCCCCACCCCCAACTTCCAGATAAACAGCAATGTTTATTTTATCTCAATTAGTCATAAAAGTCTCACATTTAATGTGATACCGGTTTCCATCACACATATTTAATATGTTTCAGTTTACACTGAGTTCTGCTGTCTTAGAGTCATTTAAAAAGGTATTAGAATGACCTGTCTTTTAACCTTTCCCCAGCAACTTCTTATTCTGTGTTTAAACTTCCTTTAAAGCGCTGGTTTGCCAAAGGGTAGTCACCACCTGATCACCAATGTGATTTTTGTATTTTTTTGTATGAGCAATATCAATCACTGAGTAAATATATGCCAAGTTATGTTTTCATACCAAAACAGGTTGATCCAATAGTATAGATATTAAATAACAGTTGAGTGATTTCTGAAGTCTAAGGTTATTTGGTAATAACACTACAAAAGGCTTTGTTAGCTGGAGTTTTAAACTGGAGCTCTCATAAATCATGGAGGATTAGTACTGAAAATAAAAGATATTAAAATATGAATTATATGATGTCTGCAGCCTTACATGGGAGTTACAGGGTCTGAACATACTTCCTTATCAGTGACAGCTTTAGGGTGAGAAGGCACTGATAGCAGAAATACTTCTTTCTGTTCTGGCCTGGGTTTTGCCTTAGCATGGTGCACCTGACAGTGGCATTTGCCATTGCAGAGCTGAATTTTCAAGCTTGTGAAAAGTCACAAACATAAACAAACTGGTCCTCTGTTTAGCAGCCTTGGTCTGTAAATGTGCAGAATTTTGTAAACCAGCAATACCTTTATCTATGTAAATGATACTTGCTTTTAAAAAAGAGATTAGTAATGATAGTTTGCACTTACATAGCACTTTTTCATTTCTCTAGCACTGTTTTAAAGTGATTGAATAATTTCTGTTTCTCTACACCTAATAATCCTGTGAGGCAGACTCAGAAAATACCTGTAGCAAAGAAGAACTTGTCCATGCATGAAAAGCAAAATGATTGAAGAAAAAAAAAAGAGAGATATAAAAAGCTGCAGAAAATTAGTCTGCTTCACAAAGCTATTAAATTGTTCCTACCCCTGAAGCTTTACAAATGTGCTAATTATTGTGTTCTAGTCATGTAATATGTTTCTGCACGAAGTTAAGGTGCTTTCCTGTTGCCCAAGCGCTTGTGCCGTCAGGGTGAGGGGAAGGCCTGGCAGGCTGTGTAACATGGGACAATGAATCTTCCCTTCAGACAGCGCATGCTTCACATCTGAACACCCAGAAATGCTTCATAGATGTTCTGAGCTGCCTAGCAATGAAAATTCTCTTATTCTAGCTGACCTAAAAAAGTAAGTAGACTACTGAGAAAAGGGCTACTCCCAGTATAAAACAATACCACCACCACCACCACCCCCCAGCTAGTATTCACATTTTGCCCCCTTATGACAATGGTCTCTTGAAACAGGCATTCAGGGGCGTATAGGTGGTTTCCTTTCCTGTATCTCAGACATGGCCAGATCTTTGAGCCCAATGCTCCTTTCCAGTTGCCATACTTGCTTAGTGGGTTCTACCATGCAGCCTAGTTAGAAACATGTATTGCCATGAGACCCAAGAAAGCCAGTAGACACCAGAACCCCATCATTGGAGAGGGACTTTTTACAAGGGCATGTAGGGGCAGGACGAGGGGGAATGGCTTTAACCTGACAGAGGGGAGATTGAGATGAGATACTAGGAAGAAGTTCTTCCCTGTGAGGGTGGTGAGGCCCTGGCACAGACTGCCCAGAGAAGCTGTAGCTGCCCAATCCCTGACAGTGTTCAAGGCCAGGTTGGATTGGGCTTGGAGCAACCTGGTCTAGTGTGAGGTGCCCCTGCCCATGGATGAGCTTCAAGATCCCTTCCAACCCAAGCCAGTCTGTGATTCTATGGTTTGCATTTTGTAGTTGAATGTAAAACAGTGCAGCTCACGCTGTCCAGTGCTTTCTAGAGCAATGCCTTGGAGAGATTCTGTAGGTAGACACATTGGCCATTACCAGTAATTCATATGCAGTGAGAAATATTGTGTCCATTTGCATACATAGTTGCATATTGTGTTTGTACACACAACTTCTGCAAATT
The DNA here is from genome assembly GCF_037157495.1 of Lathamus discolor. Lineage (NCBI taxonomy): Eukaryota > Metazoa > Chordata > Aves > Psittaciformes > Psittacidae > Lathamus > Lathamus discolor. Next base: position 63,698,953 of record NC_088889.1, on the reverse strand, counting down.
ATGTATAGGTGGAAATCAGTACTGCCAATATATACAAAGTCTAGAAAAACTACTGAGGCAGCAGTCGGTCTAGCTGGGCTGGTCCAGAGTCTCAGAGCAGGGCCCATTTTCCTCTGTTCTTCTTAGGAAACCACTTCATTAAACTCAGTTTCATTGGATTTAGACTAGATACTTGCGACCAGTGGAAGGTTGTAGGCCATGCATGGTTTAGTAATCGCTGGCAGAACTGTTCCATTCAGAAATCTGTCTGCATTTCTGTTTGTTTTTTGAGTTGCCAAATGAGGCATTGAAATGCACTTGTAATGGAGATGTGCCAGTGAGAGTTACCTGTCTTGGAGCACAACCTGTCTGTGAATCGTTGAGATCTATCTGAACCATTCTATCAAGAGACAGAAAACATTTTATCAGTTATTTGTGGTGTTGCACACCCTCAGATAAAATGGTGGGTTTAAATGGGTGTATTAATGACTTTTCTGAAAAGTGACAAAATATTTGAGACAGAAGCCTGATAGATGAACTGTAACAGATAGTTTTGGATGCAAACTCAAATATTTATTAGTTTTCCAGCTTAGCTGAAATTTTAGATGGTGGCAGTAACATTGTAGTATGTTGAACCTCCTAGAACAGATGCCTGTTTCTCCCTCCTCGCTTACATAGCTTCTGTTTGTACACAGTGTCTTGAACACTTCTCAAGCTTCCCAGTAGAGAGACCCAAGTGGTAGAGCAGCACAGGCATCGCCAGCAACTCTGGAACATTTCCAGTCAGCCATCTGTGGTTTGATACAAAATCTGTACTGCGTGGCATGTTGCAATGTCATTCAAAGAAATGTGGAGGCATTGTCTCAATGAGAAGCTTCACAGAGCTGTAGTACTGAATTCCTCTCCTTGACACTCCAAGTTAAGACTTTAGTTTAAGCTAGTCATCCATGTTTCCTGAATAATCAACAGATATGGGCAAGCACTTGCAAGGATGATTCACTTATCCTAAGTATATAATATAGGTTAGACTGAATGGCTGACTTGTAGACAGCTGCAAGAAAAGAATCCATCAGGGAAGAAAATGTGACATTAACATTAGGGTACATCCAACTATCCTGAGAGCCCTAGAACTACTCAGACTTGCATCATGGGTCCCACACTCCTCTTGCGTAAGCTCAGGGAGGAGAAATTCAACAAAAAGAACAGATCTACAGGAGAAATGTTAGTCTGTTTGCTTTGGACATAGATGATATAATCAGACTCCTGAACTACTGTTTGAATTTAGAACAGTATTTCCCTTCAACATTTAGACAATGTATTTCAATCTCAACAGTAACACACCTAGATAATATATCTCCTCCTGCCCTCCATCTTTTCTTCTCTCCATCTTCTCTTTTCTTCACTCCATCTTCTCTTTAGCTCTTTGTCTCTTAATTTCTTCCCCTATGGCTGTTCTCTTTCACTCACCTTTTTGTGCAATATTATTTTCAGTTGGAAAGAAAAAACAAAAAACTTTTTAATTTATACACTATTTATGATCAAGCTGGATCAGTATTTCAGTAGTATGCTATGTAAGTATTTAGTACAGTTCTGGTTGAAAGATTACTATGTATTTCTCTGAATTTTGATAAGACAGCTGGTTGAACAGCTGTAGTCCTTGGATAGCCTATAACCATCCCTGATTAATCCAGCCCCATTTATAACATGGGGAGCTTCTTCATTTTGTAGAGAGTACAGTTGTAATATAAAGCAGGTCTGTTAATTGTACATGTGATTTGGAGTGGCACTGTGTGGTGCCAAATACTCAATGTCCTCAAACGTCACAGAAGATGAATCCTCATGGTATTTTTATCTTTCCCTTGTGTCCCTTCACATGTAGCAAATCACCTTTAAAACATCTTGGAGGTTTTTCTTTGGAATGAAAGTGTTTGTTCAGACAATCGTCTGTACTTTCCTTTTCTGTCACTGAAACATGGTGATTAATGCTGCACATGCTGCATTACAAAATCCCACCCATTTCTACTTGCATGTTACTAGAACTTCTTCAGCCATCTGAAATCCTCTAGGGATTCATCTTACAGAAATATCCAGAATTAAATTTTATTTGTAGAGGTATCTCTGAAAGAGTTTCACTTTGTGACAGCCAGTGTTTAAATAAACCAAGTTTTAAATTCACATTCAAGAGTTTAGATTTTAAGTACTTTGTATAGTTTTCTGGCCATGGGACAGAAACAGTAGTGTGTGGTGTATCCAAATGAATCACACAGTTTGAACTGAATTCTCCTGGATATTATCATGTCGCTTCTGTAAAGCAGGTAACACTGGAAAGCTGCACTAAAAAGGCACATACTAAGATTCAGCATTCTGAAAAGTAAAACAGCTTTTACGAAATCCGTCACAAAAGTGTGTTTAGTAATGGGTTTTAATTTTGCCAGGTGCCTTTAAAGTTCCTGTTTAAATAATCTCTTTGTAGTATTGGAAACCACCACAAAACATCACTGTCCTGCAGATAAGGTAAAAATGAGAATTACCCTGGTTTTATTTTACATTCTGTAAGTGGTGGAAAATGAGAGGTTTAGAATAGTGTTCAAGTGTTTAACGTATTATTAGCTGTATATAAAAAAGTATTTTCATATTAGCAATATGTCCTTTAGCAGACAGGTAGGGATATGTAGGTAGAAGTATATTTATCAGCTATTCTTAGTGGAAGCCTTCTCTGAACACCTGATGTTAGCAATAATTAATTTTGATGGCTCAGATTATGCTTTAACTTTAAAAAAAAAAAAAAAAGAAATAGGAAATGCATATGGTAGATGTGCTTATTTTAACATGGGTTGATATAGTCGTGATTAGTCAATCACAATCACTTGAAAAGTAGAAAATTTTAGAATGGTCTATTTAAGTCTTTTGTCTTCATAATCAATTTAGAAAATGTATTCATTGCTGTGATTTAAAAATGATAATATAGCATCTGTAAGTATTGCAGAACAAGAAGACACTGAGTCATGTCCATTATACAGAAAACTTGTTTGTCTCCTGAATTGGTTAAAGTACTGAGAAAATTGTAACATGAACAGGAAAGTAAGAGATTCATAATAAATGAGTTTAAAAATAGCTTGCCTAAGACCTAAATGCAGTTATGGGAGGACAGATTGGCACCATTCTCTCCACAAGATAAATGTAATAGATTGTGAGATGCTGTCACTATTTGTGAACCAAATTTCAAGACTGTCATAGGATTTCTGCATGACACGGCTCTAGGCCCATTGAAATGGCTTTTCAGTTGCTGTGAAAGCTTGTAATGTCTTCAGTGGTAAGGGGCTTACTGTTTTCTCACTTGGAAGTATTTTTAGGGTTTGTGGCATTAGTAAGAATTTTATATCTTTTCCTGGCAATATTGTCAGATTCATGTGTGAGTTGTTGCAAAATTACGTCAACCTAAGTGATATGTCAGTCCAGTACACTACATATCATATAAAAGTTAATTAATTTTATCTTAATACATATACCTAGTGTCTCAGTTGTCAAACTTTATGAGAGAAGAGGCCAAAGCTTATAGTCATCTCCATGTGAAATATTTGAACAAACTCTTCTCTCTTGAAAAAATTTAGTTTCATACCTGCATATCTTTGTTCATATTTGTTTCATACCTGCATATGCATTTTGATATTAAGCCCAAAGGTAGTAATTTGTTTTTACGAAGACCAGTTGGTTACTGTGCTTGATGGTGACCTGGTAAGAAAGCGGTAAAGTCACCGACTGGCAAGGCTAAGATGCTCCTGAAATATGTATCTGCTAAGAAGTCTGTAACCATTCAGCAGCTACCTCAGTTAGAAATGCAAGATGCAGCCTGTGAGAACATCAGGTAAACCTGTTCATTCAGGACATTTTCACCAAGTAAACAGACACATCACAATGGCCCTGAAGCTGTAGCTGAGAGCATGGCAGAGAATCAGTGCCACGTGTTAACCACTGCATTGAAGGTACACTCAATGTCCCTGGTGGGCTCAGCCACCTCTGTTAAATCCTTCCCCCACTGCCCAAATAAGAGCAGTTCCAGTGAAGGTATATAAAAATCTGAAGACTAGGTACTATGATAATAGAAATAATTACTGGTAATTATAAATGAGGTATTAATAAAAAGACAGAAAAGGGAAAACATAATGCAAGAGCTGCATTATGGGCATCATAAGCAGAAGAGGAAACAGAAACAGGAACTCAATTCTGTACCACAGACTGTTCCTGTTCTCTTGTTTCTCTGGGCTTTGTGGAATGGCAAGAGTTCTGCTTCAAAGAGAAATAAGCAGCGTATAAAGCTCCCCAACTAGGAGTCTGCATCTTTCATTTTCCCAGCATTCCTAAAATTCTTCTTCCCCCTAAACCAAATCCCTTCAGCTTTGGTGACTTCAGTGTTTGTGGTGTTGCAGTAAATGGAACTAGAAGGGATCTAGAGAGGTCATTAACCCATCTCCCTGCCCCAAGGCAGGACTGCAGCCATAGTAGACTAATAAGCATTTATTTTATGGTCAAAGATCCAAATAGATTGCATTGTAGATTTTTTGTATAGTTTAATTTTGGGAAGTTTGGGCTCAGTTGTTAAAACTTCCTGTAACTGTTCACAGAGTCATAAGGTTAACTTCAGTGGAATTACTTTATCAACCTAAGAATGAACTACCACCTCTTTTTTCTATGAGATTCAATGGTTTTGCATCACTCATGTTACTATGTATTTGTTTGCTACAATATTGCAGTTATAATAACATAAAAAATATTATAATGATTTCTTAATACTATGAATAGTAATTACTTTCAGTTAAAACCTGCATACTGTTTCTATGCATTTTGTAACGAGGTATAATCAGAATCAGGAAAGGTTGTTAGGAAAAATGTTGGTCAATCCTCTTAATGCTGAAGAGAAAAAGTCTTACATTAGAAAAGTTAGTTTTTATACTAAATCTGTAAAATAATCCCTTTGATACAATACGCTACACTGGCAAAGCACTTGCTAGTGTTTTTGTCTACCTGGGATTTTGTTGGTTTAAAAAAATAGATTATACCCCAACCAAATATACCAGCAGACTGGAAGTTCGTTGTGAATAGAATAGCCATGACTTGGATCTTTACATTCCTTTTTTTTAAGGCAAAGCAGGTCAGAAAACCATCAGTACTGTATTTGGTCCTCAGTGGTGCGACTGGACTGACTGCTCAGTGTCCCTTCTGGCCTGTCATTTTACATATTCTTATCTTCCACTGCTACTTTCCCCACCCCACCCCACCCCACCCCATTGAGAACAAATAAAGTAATTAGAGGTTTTCTTCAGGCAGAGGGAGGAGCAGGGGCCAAGTATGTAATAAGTTTTGTCTCAACTGTTTTCCTTTTGTAATGCATGCCCTAAAGCTGTGTGCTTAGCTGACTTCAGTGTAATTGTTCCTATCACTGCAAAGCCTTCAGGTTCTGTTTCAAGCGGGAAGCACCAGCACTCAGACCATGCCCCTTCCCTGGCTATGCCTCTTTCCATAGCCAGTTATTTCTTAATCGATGAAGCTTACAGTCTGATTCTGAAGATCCTAAATTTAAACCTTCCTAACAGCCTGCATGGGTGAAAAGTGTGTGATCATGTAGGTTGTTTACTATCATAATGCAGATACACAATTAACTTGCACAAAGGAATTTTACTCCAGCATTCACTAGTTTTTCACACAGACAAAGGTTACCTTTCTTTGATACAGGCTCTAAGATACTGTCACACGGCCGGCAGTTAGAGGTTCCTCTTTTCACTTGCATATTTACTTTTGCCAGCCTATGACCATTTTGCCTTAAAATACTGCTGGCCTGCCAGCTTGCTATAGGCTTCAGGAAGTTTTGTGTTTATCCGCATGCTGGAATATTTTAGTGAAAATCTTCAATTATTTAAAAGAATAAACAGCAGCAGGGAATGGAATATTGGCAGAAATGCGCAAGAGAAAGCTGAGACTGACAGGAGGAGAAATTAAGCGCTTGGAAGCAGAAAACTGAGACTGGGATTGCCAATGTGAGCAAAATCAGCTTGATTCTTATCAGACTGATAAGAGAGATTGAAAGGGATGGAGTTCATAGCCTCAGAAATAGCAGAGTGTCCACCAGAAAACATTTGGTCCTAAATTAGAACTTTAAATGTGATTGTTTTCTGTGGTCAGCAAATACCTGTGGAAATGTCTGATCATTCTATAATGGTGGTGTTCAAAAAGGATCACAACCTATTCATGCTATCACTTACTGCCTTAGTTCAAGGAACCACAGTGTCTCTATCAGTGCCAAAAATAAAGGCCTTTTGTTTAACCTGTGGGCGTCTGAATAATGCCATGCAACGAATTTCCAGTTTGTGTTTTATAAGTTAGAATACTTTTAATGATGCTAAAATATTTAATAGTACTAATACTTGCAGCCCTTTTTATGTTTTTAAGCTGCAAAAAGGAAATGTAAGGAATGGTGATTTGAAATGCGTATTTAGACTTTATTCATAAGAAATGTGTGTGCGCTGTGAATCAGATCTTAATGGCAGGGTAACAGTTGTTTTCAAAGGACTCTAGTGTTGTTTACTGTTCAGAATACATCTGATCTGAAGATGAATGTGGCACACACAGTGAAATGTGCTTCCTAGAGAACCAGTGATTTGCTGTCATGTTTGAAAATCAGGATTGTAGAGATGGCAAGGATTGCAGGAAGGATGGTCTCATAATTAAGACGATTGAAGGATATCGTACAAAGTATGATGTGTCTCTGCCTATACCACTGAGCTTCTGTGTGATCACGTTGCTGCAACCCAGCACTTTTATTTCTGTACTTTTATTTTCTGTCTCTCGCTTTCTGAGTGCCTGACTAGGGGTTCTTGAAAAATTACTAGGCACTCACAGCTGCAAATAAAGTTAGCATTTGATCATGTGAAATGCTGTACAATACCGAACACTCTGTAAAAGCAAGTCCTAAATGCCCCAGTTTGTGTTTCTGAAATTTTGTGAAATTATGTGCCTCGATTTCCTATCCCTAAAGTGGAGGTAACTTTACTGCCTGATCTCTCAAGAATATTAGGAAAATAACACAGTTGGTATTTGCAAAGCATTCTGGTGCTGTATACTGACATGTGCTATTAAAAAGCCATTCTGTCTTCAGAACTAGGTTTGAATAGTCTACAATAAATATGTCAGAAAAGTTCAGAGTAAACAATGACAAGAAAACAGAATAGTGAATTGCCAGTCACTAAATGAGCAGTGTGCATCCTCCTCACTAAGATGGGGCAAGAAGAGAATATGTGGGTATAATGAAACACTGCATCATAACAAACACATTTGTAAAAGCCTAGTTCAGTCCCACCATCCAGTGTGAGGATCTTTAATTTTTCCTTTTCCTATTTGAGTCTTTGCAAGTTTATAAATATCAAGGACTTTTTTTTTCCCTTTGGACCACATTTGAAGTCCAGGCCAGCATGGTAGGATTTACAGTTGCTCCCTGTCTGTGGTGTTAGTCCCTGTGTAAGAAGATTTTGCCGAGTTTCAGTTCTGTTTGCTCTTCATGACCTTGCTCTGACTTCATTTGGTGGACTTGGCAAGAGGGTCACTAATTGCAGGAGAAAGACAGTGGGACTACATTTTCCTGAGAGCAAGCAAACTCCTGCTCCCAGTGGGAGCAGAGAGATGCTAACAGTGTGTGGGAGAAGGTTGGATTAGTTCTCTTGTCTCTCCACCTTCCACATACCAGATAGATACCCTGTACCCTGCTAGCAGAGTACTGTACACTTTTTTGGAAAGAAAATGTGACTGAAAGATGTGCCAAGTGCTCCCCTGCACTTCCCGGCTTTCCCTCGTCCTTCATTTTCTAGTGGTCACAGCCACCCTCATACAATCCAAGTTGTATGCTGGCTCTTTCCTCCCAAATGTTTTTCTCAGCAGACAAACATATTGATAGGCACATGCCCTGGTTTATGTTGTGTTGATGTAGAAATGAGGCATCATGGAGCACAGTTCACATCCACAGCCATGCTTAGACATTTTAGGAATAAGGAAAGAATTGTAAGTGAAGGATACCATACACAACACTGATTTTAATACAGTGACATGTAAGAGCTACATAGTTACTAAATTATATATACAGGGGATGATTTTTTGATACATGTTGTGCTTCACAGGCAAAGTGCTACAAATAAATACACACATTTGTCCTATTTCAGTGCAGAGGACTGTAATCTCACCCTGAGCGCAGGCTTTCCTACTCCGCATGTGTTACTTTATGCATTCCCTTCCCATAGAGGAGAGATAATCACCCACCACACAATCTTCTCCCTCCACTGCCCACAGCCAGGAGTGGCTGCTGGTGGTAGGAAGCACTTTGGATCACTTCTCAAGTTACAGCTCACTGCACAATCCCCAAGCTAGCAATGAATTGAACATCTGTAAATACAGATTTTTCTTATATAAATATTTAATATAAATAAATATTTTTAATTACATTCTTATCCTACAAAAGTTGCAAAGGTGTTGAATAAAGGCAGCTATGTTTATGTGTTGTGGTAAAAGCAAAACCATAGTAAAAGCAGAGAATATGGATAGCCCATGCAGCCTCCTAATACGGTTTTGTAGCCATTGCTGTTATCCTGTTCCCTTCAGAAGTATATGCATTCTAAAGGAAGAGCCACACAATTTAGCCTTTGCCTACTAAATCTTTCAAGAAATATGCTTCTTCCATGATACCAGATTCATAAATTATTGCACTGGGTGGGAGATGCTCAGCTGTTTCATCTCACCAGCTTTCAGTACTTCACTGTGTCCAAAAGCAAGCCAAATAAAGCCTCAGGTTTACATTCATTTTCACCTTCCTTTACCACAGCTAAATGGTAAAGTCATATCTTTTGTGTATCTATCTCCAGTGTAAAAGAACCTCAGAGGGAGAGTTGAAATATTTTTGTCATAGCTGAAAAATAAGGTTCATTATGCAAAGACTGTGTGCTTGTGGACAGCCATGTACCCTGTGTCTCAGTTTCCTCATCTGTAAACTGGATATAATGTTCTTACAACTCACAAGGGATGGCAAGGTTTGATCAGCATGTATGGTTGCCTTATACAGATACAACTACTGTCACTGCTTGGTTTTATCAGCAACTATAAGTAGAACATGAAGAAGAAACATTTAGCAGAATAATGCTGCAACCAGGGTGAGCCCTCTCCATCTTTTGACCATGACATCATTTATTTTCAGACTCTGCCACAAAGTGTACATGTTTGAAACAAAACTATACTTATATTGTAATGCCATAGAAATCAAAGGATTTGATGTAGGAGCTGACATACAGGCAAAAAACACTTGTTTTTAAAGGAAAAATGCCCAGAGATATAATTAAATACCTCAAGCACATTTGGATATTGTTTAGATTTTCATGAGGAAAAAATCTAGTCCAATTTACAGAATCCAATATATAGAAAATATACAAAACTGTTCCCAGCTCAGCCTAAAAGAGTGTCTAGAGAGTGTTTTATATGTGTTGATCAGTCAGGAAAAAGTCTGCATTCTGAAATATGCTATGGAAAATGAATTCTAAAATTATTCTTTTTTTTTTCCTCTCTCTCTTTATGTTCTCTCTCTCCCCGTCTCCCTCCTGAAAATATCCTGCCACAGCGACTGCATTTGCCTCCAGACTTGTCAGACACAGTGAGCCGCACAAGCAAACAGGAGCTGGCAGGATCCGCCAAACTGCTGAGCTCAGGATGTGGTGCTATGGCCATCGGCGAGAGGCACCTGGACTTCTAGTGATTTCTCCTTAGCAGCTTCACTCAGATTTGTATGACACTCTAATTATGAGTGTTAATGACTTATATAAATATTTTTCTTAATGATTTGACCCAGCAGTCTTTACAAATACATGTGATCATATGGTGCCGCCTTTTTTTTTTCTCTTTGTTCTGTTTTTTTTGCACTAATTTTGGGCTTGTTTGGATTTTACTTCTGTTATGTTGGGTCCTGCCATTCTTCTGCTCAACTGTAAACATGCAGTATTTTGTTCCTTTCCTTAAAATAAAAAAATTACTCATACCATTTCATTTTTAGATGGGGTTGTTTTTACAGTTTAAAAAAAAGACTATTTTTTTCAATGGAATTTTTATATACTTGCATGCCATTTTTTGTATGAATAATAAGTTGGATGATTCATTGAAATAAAGGAATGAAATTAAGTAATGCATTGTCATGTGTTATTCCAACAGCAAACTACACAGTTACGGTTTTAAAACATTTTTTGTAGTTGAAATACCATTCTTTAATGTAAGGAAGTATTTACATTAGTTTATTAAATATGTAAGATAAATTTAAAATATGTAAGATAGATAGCTTTTATTCTAATATGTCAGTAATTAAGAATGGTGGGGGTTTTAATCAGCAGTATATTATAGATCATTATTTTGCCTTATGGCTTACTACATTCGTTAAAATGCACTTGAATGGAATTTACTAGCCATAGAGAAAAGAAATTATTTCCTTCTGTATTTCAAAACAGTAATCCTAAACAATTGAAGTCAGCACTATGAAATTATGTCAACAGACATAATTCAAGATTGAAATTCAAACCGACAGCTACATTAATGCTAGAAAACCAGAAGAGTGCATTTGAGCTCGGGGAAGGGTATCACAGCATGCTGGTCTAAAGCAGAGCAGAATATACAAGTAATTCAGCTTCCGTACCCTTAGATATACAATTTGTGGACTTCCAACTATTTTATATGTATCTCTGCATGTATTTCATCAAACAAAAGAATGGTACGGTGAAGCTGACCTGTAAATTAAAGTGGTTTGCATTCTTTCTTCTGAGGCTGACTTCCATTTTGAAAGGTAATACCTTCTTCTCTGCAGAAGATCCAAGCCACCCAGCTGTAAGACTGCATTACAGTTTCAAAATTTAGTCTCTATAATAGTGTATTACATGGCTGGAGTGAAATTGACTCTTCAAAGAACATGTTAATAGGATGCAATAATGGTAACTTATTTTGATGGGTTTGGAACCAAGAGCTGGTTAAGTGGTTTGCTTTTTTTCTTCTGCAATCCAGGTTCTTCTTTATTTTTTTCTTGACAACACTGTGTAAAACAAAGACATAGCTTTTAAAACTGTCTAACTAATATGATGAATGTCAATCACTTAAAAAACTTCACTGTAGCATAAACACATACTGTATACAGCTTTTATTCTGAATTAGAATAATTGAATCAATGACAGTGATTTGCCAGGATGTCAAATCTATCCATCATATCCTGTCACTACGAGTTTATTTTTTGTGATCAAAATCAAAAAGACTACTATTTTGTCATCACCTATTTCATTAGTAGTAACAATCAGGTTTTCTCTTCTATATTTTTTAGATATGCCTGTTATATTTTTTATTTCTAAAGACACAAATCCTTTTTAAATCTTTTCAAAATAAAGTTTCAGAACTGAACTGTCAGTTTAATAAAGCAAAAAGACATCTACTTTCCTATGCCAATGTATTTAAAATATTATCATTGATGTCTCAAACATTTTTTCTCTTTTTGTGTTGTGTGTAACATTGAATGGAAGTTTTCATTAGATACTTAATTGTGCCTTTTGAAAGCATGAAATAATTTAAATACGTAGGATAAAGTGATTTTTAACAAAGGAGAAGTTTTGCATAGTAAGTCTTTCTAATGTAAATAACACAAAACACAGTATGTCTTTGTGAAATATAGTCACAGGACATATAAATTGCTACAAATATACTTAAATAGGTCATTAACTTCACAGTCAGATTCTAGTTAACAAATTAACTGAAAATTCTTTCCAAGTAGCATATATATTCCAACTATGAAAATGTGTATATTTGTGTCCTATACATTTATAAGTTCAATTTCAGAAACTTTGGTAGTTTAATATCAAAGTTGACAAATATTTTGCATAATAAAAGGAATTTCTTCTTCAAATCTGGAATATTTTTTTTCTAAGTCACTAAACATGCTTTGTAAAGTAAGTGTTAGAGTATACAGATGTGCACTGTTGTTTACCTAAGGCAAAAACATGGAGCAAAAATTCTCTTCTTTTCTTCCAAAATATCGCAGCAGTTACAACAGCACACGACAGTGACTCGGTTAATACAGCAAAGTGGTAAGTGAAATAATGGCATGTACATGCTGCCTGATAGTATGTAGCTATGTATAGATAAAGTGTAGATTTTATTCATTGCACCAAAAGCAATTTTTACTTGGGAAGAAAAAAACATTTACATGGTGATTTTCTGTGGTTTTGCCCCATAACCACTCTGTGACTGTCAAGTTCCTGGTATAAAACATCCTTCCATTCCTTCTTCTCTTGGTTTGAAGAGAACCACTTAACTAAGTGGTGCAGCTCAGGTAATTGAAGAATGGGTGCAGCCTCTCTTGACAGGCAGTTGCAATGTGCTACCAGCTTCTTTTTGCATTTTCAGAGCCCCCTTGTTGGCTTGTGTGGAAAATCCATGTGATTCTTCACACCTGCTCAGAGGGCTCTTTTCTGCAAAGATTGAGGTATGAGGCTTTTCTGTTTGTTGCAATTTTTTAAGCAGAACTTCCTACTTTTTAGCAGGCTACAAACTGAAACCGCCAAACTCAGCAAGGAAACAATAGATTCATCCCAGTGAAGACATTCCCAATTCAGCACAAGAACCCGATCTTCACAGAATTGTGACACACAGTCAAGAAAGCAGTAATGAAATTTAAAACATTGTGTCTTTAATATATCAAATAAGAACTCTTTATATAATTTCTGTTGTGTTGAGGTTTTCAAAATATAAGTATTGGGAACATGAATAATATTATGATGGATTAAGTCTTCTTCAATGTTTGTAAAGAAATTTCAGAAGCAATTTCAAGATGCAGCTGAATTCAATTTTCTGTAACAGCAGCTACGAGCATTTGAAAATGGGCATTCAGCCACTTCAGATTTGATATGCATGGTAGTACGCACTGTAAATCAAATGTAAAATAGTGATGTTGCTCCATAGACAGCTTTTGGAAAAGTACAAAAGTCTAAATTACAAAAATCCTTCACTGTGCCAGTATTGGAAAGTGAGCTATTAATGAAGTTTTTCTCAACCCACGAGGTTGTAACACACTGTTTAAAAAAGTATATACAAGAATTACACACACACTCATTTAAACCTCTATTTCTCCAGGATCAGATATTAGAAATTTAATAAAGTGTTATTCTTTTGCCTGTGCTGGAGAAATGTCATCCATAACCACACAGCACAACAGAAATAGGAAAGAAGATGCTTTTATGCCTTTAAGAGGTGATGGAAGCATGTACTACCCTCCGTGACTTCTCTTGGGCTTTTTATTTTCTCTTGTGAGCTACCTGAGTGCAAGGCCTACATTTCTTTTTTTAATCACACTCTGAGCACATGATGCTGCTTATTCAATAATAAATGTACCTGTGTAGAAAAAACAATGAAAATGAACCCTCTTCATCTTAGGAAAAAAAGAAGCTCAAATAGAGAAAAAAAAAGCAAGCAAACAAATTCCACCACAATTTTTTTTGTTGTTTCAGTTTCTAGTCTTATTGAAGCAAATGTTAGGCTGGTTTGGTTTGCTCTCCAAAAACAAAATCTGTATTTCAGCCGTTAGATTTCTCAGAAGTGTTGAGTATCAGCCATCCTTGAGTGTCTGCTGAAAACTTGGCTGATGATTTAAACTCCGCCTTTAAATGATTTTGAAAGTTACATCGAACTAATTTACAGATCTTCTGTTCGTATCAAAAAGAAGACATCAAGACATCTTTTCATTTCTCTGGTGCTGTAGAGCTTAATCTAAAAATTCTTCCAGAGAAGTCACTGGTAGTCCAGGAACAAGATGGTAGGATTAGGTCCAGTGAGTCTTTTAAAATGTTAGCAGACCTAGACAATTTGTAGCTGCATATTCCTCTATTTAAAAATGTATTTTAGTGTCTTCTGGCACTGACTATAAATCTTAAATCCAAAATGTAGCAGGAGTCAAAAAGAAGGTCTTTACTCTCTGCTGGCAGAGTTTGAGTCTGAATGTTTGTGCCTTCAGAATGGTCTCAGCACTTACAGCACTGGGGCATTCTCTTCAAAGTCTTGAAACAAGTAAATTTTGGTGCACTTTCAGGTGCTTTTCTTATAGTCAGGGTGGAACAAATGCACTAAGGAAAGCTCTTGCTGAAATTTCATGGAGCTAGACTTAAAGCTGAAGTAATGAATAAGGCTGAACTCAGTCAAGACCAGATAGAGAGTGGTGGGCATAAGGAACATTTGGAAGAATTCTCCAGCGTGGTGAAATTTCCATTTATGGTACTTCCCAGCCTACAGATAGCTCAGGATAGCTCAATGGTTTTGGGAAATTACTTGAACCAGAAGGATTTTGATAGCACAGTCTTGGAGATACTGGAGTAACAAGTCCATCTGTGTGGGAGAAAGCCTTCCCAGGAGTCATCTCAACACTATGTGGTTCTTGCCAACTAGCAAAGGGTCATAGATGTGTAGCTTCAAACCTACACCATCAATATGCCAGCTTCAGACAAGCAAATCATACTCTTATCACACCAAAATACTGGGAAAGTTTGGAAACACAAGCGGTATGGTAGGTAGGAACCATTTGCCTGATTGAGAGAACAGAACAGAGACAGTAAAAGAATACATGCAGGAGAGCGGAATGGGGTTCATTTTGCAGTCCTTGCCTATAGAAGGCTCTATGAAGTCTTAAATATGCCCTAGCCCAAACAGGTGTAAATCAACAGCAGTTCATGCAGATCAACTGAATCATAACTCAGAAAATCATCAGACCCAACAAAACCTTAGTTTAAATAAGAATAGATGGGTTTGAATGCATATTTTCCAAAGTAACAGTGTTGACTTAAATTCAGAGAAATCAAAGTGGACAAGTTGCTTCTTTAAAAGCAAAAAAAAAGTTTAAAATTTAAATGACTGGATTTTTATATAATCCAGTCTGACAGAGGGAGTTTTAAAAATAAATAAACCCTCCCCTGCAGTATTTGGAACACAAAGCTGCAGACTACAGGCTCTGAATATGAATCCAACTTTGTAAGGAGAAATGTAAAGGGTAAAACAAACAGTAGCAGGAAGAAATATAAATTTTCTTTGTGATAAGTTAGCATATTTATTGTAACAAACTGAAGGTCTTTATCTGCTTTGTGCAGTTCCATATAAATCAGAGTCCTTCTGTTTACCTATATGTAATTTCTATGGAATAACTGTTCATAAATTTCTCAAAATCCATCAGCATAGGCCTGACCTGAAGAAATGTGAATCTACAAACTACTCTGGCGCAGCTGGAAAAGCTCGTATGTCCCAGGAGAGAAAGAGCTACAATTCACAGCCCTCACCAATTTTTAGCTGCTGGAGTGTACGTGAGGTCTGTCAGGTGCCTGGAGGCAATTGCAACCTCTGCTGGAGGATTTCATGCAACTTAGAGATCCTGTCAGTCACCTGAAGGTAACAAGGATCCTCCTGGCTCACTCACAAAGCCTCTGCTCACCATCTGACCCAGCTGCAACTCAACTTGGGAGGTCAGGCTGCAGCACCTGAGAAACCATGGACCTCTATGAGCCCAGCCAAAACAGTAGCATGGTCCTTTGTGGGGGCAAAGCCCACCACCATCAGATGTGTTTTCACCTGCACCTCATTAAAGATCATGATGGTCTCACCAGGGATATCCTAGTGGGATATTACCTAGAGGGAGGAAAGAAACAGCGTGGAAGACTCTGGAATTCTCATTGTGTTAAAACAGTCATCAGAGGTTCACCATGAAACTTAGGGGAAAGCAGGTTTCATGGGGACCTTTTTCTCAAGGGCCACCTTCAAAAGAAACAGCAGGGATTCTGGCAACTGGAGGTTTCATGAAAATCTGTCACACATGTTAATTGTATGTGTTAGAAGACTGATCAACTGGTTTCATTCTTTCCAAGTTTCATTTCCTCAGCCACTATGAAAACACATTCATCTTCAACTATTGAAAACTGTCTCAGGAGAGTAACCTATCCTAAGAAAGCTAACCTAAATAACTGCTGATACACTGGGGTTTTCTTTCTTTACATCTAAGAGAATATTAGGGCAAGAATTAATTTAAAATACATTCTAAAGCAAGGAACTTGCCAACCTGGCTCCTATCCAAATGGTACTATCTTTACCACCATGCATCTCATGCAGATTGTTCCATCCTCTGCTGTTTTCTCTAAGAACTACTAAACCGATAGCATAGATGGGTAAAGAACTCATTCAATGCATAGCCCAGAGGGTCATACATTTGTGTTAATAACATGTGAGAGGCTTGCCTAACATCATTCTCCAGCAGTAATCCAAAAGGAGCTATATTCCATGCTTTGTTTTCCCCCTCAAAGAACAGGAACATTTGGGCTTCGGGGGTCCCTCTTCACTTCAGCCAAAGACTTGCTGCCACAGCTGCCTTCTCTCCACACCAAAACACATAAATACTTGCTGTCTGAATAAAACCGAACAACCATCACATCTACTCTCATGTCTGTAATTCGTATGCCTAATGGGGGGGAGATATTGCATTTGGGTGTTCGTATGTGCCAATCACACTTTTGATTAGAAACAGGGCTGCTGGAGCTCATTAAGCAAGCAGGTGTCTTGTCAAAGAAGAGTTATTTAAAAAGAAGATGCTACTACAGCATTCCCAGAGCAGAAGAGCCTTATCAGCTGCATGTGGCGCAATGCTCAACTACTGAAGCTGAGGACAAGAGCAAATGGAAATGAACTGGGAAAAAAAGAAAAAAAAGAATGATGTTTTTAGTTTTGCTAGTGCTTTCCACCATGGAAATCAAGGACAAATTTAAACCTTAGCATAACTCTAAACCTGCACGTACTACCCAGAGAAAATGAGATCACATATTTTAGTCAGTAATATCAGGAAAATCAAGAAAGAGAGAAGGAAAGAGAGAAAGAGAGAAAGAGGAAAGAAAAAGAAAGAAAGAAAGGGAGGGAGGGAAGGAAGGGAGGAAGGGAGGGAGGGAGGGAGGGAGGGAATAGGACTACCAATGGCTAGAAACCACGGGGGAAGAGACGTGTGTCATCAGTCCCAGGTTGTTCTTTACAGCTGTAATCTTTCCCCCAAAGACAAATCCTATGTTAGGCTGCCTAAAGTAAAGCACCCTACAGGGGCATTTTGCCCCCTTTATAAATAAAAACCTACCAAAAAAAAAAATAGTTATTCAATCCCCTTTCTATATGACAGCCTGGGTGTGAAAGCAGCTCCTCCTGAAGCAGGGCACACAGTGACTCGTGCTTACCTTTTAAAAACCATTAAAACCAGTATCCACACAACATGGGGCAGTTCCAACACGTATGTCGCTGCATGCATGTCTGCTTCACCATCGGCATGTATGGCTCATCATCTGTCTGCTCTGAACAATAACTGTTAGGTTAGCAGCCTTTTCACTTGTAAATGTAAATATTGTATCTAGAACACAATATTTGAAATACAAAATACAGTGTTATTAAGACAGCACTCACACATCAATTCTTGTGTGACTATAATTTGTGAAATGCTTTAGGAGGAGCTTATAAATAAAGTATAAGGTGTTATTATGAAATACATTTTAACCAAACGCACAGAAATGTCTCATTCCTATTGAAATCAATAGCAAAACTCCCACTAATTTCAGTGGTAAAAAGAGGAGACCCTTGGAAATTGCTGTGGTACACTGAGCAACGCATTACACTAATTTCAGTCTTCTTAAGAAATACAGATCTAGAAGAAGAAAGGGATGAAAATGGATATTAGAGGCATTCAGAGCATGCTGAGGATTTCAATTTCCCACTGAAGCAGCAGGTAGCGGTGTCTGGTGAGGCAGCATGTCCAGTGCTGGGGCTGCTCTGGGACCTTGCCTGGCCCCTGGGAAGCACCCAGGGGCTGGCACCGGTGCTCAGCCTTGTGCCCCAGCCCACCCTGGGGAAAAGGCTCTTGACAGGGCTGTGGGCATGATGTGCAGAGCAAGGCTGCCTGTAACCCACCAAGCCCCTGGCAGCAGCTCTTCAAGGCAAGCAGCAGTCTGGGGACCAAATGCCTTAACTTCTTTCCGATGTGCAGCCAGCCAGGGACTCTTCCCAGCCGACCTCCTTCCATAGGGCACAACAGCGAGCCAGTGAGCCAGAAACGTCTTCTCTCCACCACAGCCATCTATAGCCTGTCACTGAAATAAGCTCAGTGTTCATCCGCACATGCAACTGCTCTACAGCATTGCTGCGGCTGCAGAGGCACAGGGCTGTGAAAGGCTGCAGCCCCACAGCACAACCTGCCCTGAAGAAGGCTTCAGAAAGGGCATCCAGGGCTGGCGATGGCTCGATGAGGGCCACCAGTGGCTGGACCGCAGGTGGTGGAGCTGCAAGTCAGGGAAAACCAGGGAACGGCAAAGAAGAGCTGCTTCTGCCTGCCAATAGACACCTGCAGAAGCAGCACCACAGCACAAAATCTCTCAGGGGAGGATGGGATGGGAAGCTCATTTCCATTCCTGGTAGAGCAGAAGTTGGCATTTAGATAACAAACTACATTAGTAGGTATAAACATGCTAACTGGCTATATAAATGCTGGGTTTGTACCTGTAATTAATTGTTCCCAGGATCAATTTAGCTATGCAAGAAGGGACCTGCCTATTGTAGTGTTAATGTGATCTAGCCATATCTTATAAATATATAATGTGCATGCGCATGTCTGATAAAAATATATAAAAATAAAAATTAAACCTTCCCCACATTTCATTAATATTTGCCAATGGAGGGCTTTCAGATAATTAAAACTAATTAATGCTGATAAAATTAATATGCTTACAACTGACCAGTATCAATTAAAAAGAAGTGGTTTAATCTAATATTTTTGCACATTTTTGCTTGCTTTAGGCTCTTGATTTTATTAACTATCACCTCGTGCTTTGAGCAAAGCTTCTCTTTGTCCCTAAAGGATTCGAGTTTACGTGCATTTAATCTTGTCTGCAGCGTTGCAACTATCTCAGCACCACAACTCTGCTACTCCAAGTTTACAACAAAGCGTTATCTGCAGCAACAAATATGCCAAAAGGAAAACATAACCAACCTAGATAGTATCTTTGCTTCACAAAGGCTGCTTGTGATGCCTGTGCTTTGACTCAAAACTCCTGGCACATTGGCTTTTTAATCATGAGATCTCTTTTTCAGCACAGCATCGCAAGTAACAACTGCAGCACAATGAGCCAGCTTCATAGATATGGGAATGTTTAGATTTCCCTGCCAGTGACTAAAGGCCCTTAGCTTTCACTAGCCAGTCCCAGCTCGCATTGTTGTTGCCTGTTGATTTGTCTTCTCTCATTATTCCTTGACATGCAGCTCTCCACCCACGCCCACACTAACAACCCTCACACAAAGCGCATTGAGGTATTAACCAGGTTACAAGTTCAATGGAAAATTACACTAAGATTGTGCTGTGTGGCAATATAAAGGGATGGTATTCACTCTCCCAAAGAGCCTGTTAAAAACACAGCTGGGTTTGGGGTGTTTTTTTCTTTCTAAGCATCCTAACAAAAACAATTTTTAGAAGTCAGGAATGTATATTCGTGTCTAGATGCATCTATACGTACTTTCTGTAGAATTACAACAGCCAGACACAGGCATGCATTGTGTCTCCACCACTGGCTGGCACGATGCAAACTCCCCACTGGAAATTCTGCTGGATTCTGGAGTTTATTTAGAGCATCCCCAGAAACCCAAGCTAAATAAACAACCTCCTACTGCTCTCAGCTGCAATTAGATACATGAACCTATCTTCTTTTTGTTAGCCCAAATTACAGGCTGGTGGAAGAGCTGCAAATCTATAAAACGGTTCCCTCCTTACTGAAAACTGAAAATAAATTAAAAATAAAACTTAATGAGATTAACCTAACACAGTAACAAAATTTGCAACACCACACTATAAGGTTAAAAAGAAGATAGTATAATAAAGGAAATACAAAGGCTTTGGCATGGTTTTTACAATCAACAATGGTTAATTTTGATATGTAGTTGTGAACAACTTCAAAACACTTAAGTTTAAAACTCTTGCAAGCACTTTTAATTGATTAGGAATGAATTCTAGATGCACAAAAATGATTGGACTGTGAACAGTAGTACAACTATTCTAAGAACAATTAACTCTTGCCGACCAAAAAAGAAACGTATGATGCATGAAAATGTGTATAAAACATCTATAGAATATTCTTGTCAAATATAAATGAAATTAACTTTATTATAGAAATCATTCTGGGAGATTTCTAGGGAAGACAAATACTTACATTTCGACATAAAACAAATTGGATTATATCGAAGACACAATCTACCTTTTATCTATCAAACTCTTTTCTTCACTGAAGCTCTCTCTTAACCCCTGTTTGCACATAGCTTCATCCGTTAACAACCTTTGGAAATACCAACAGATATTTTTCTTACATAAATCTAGTGCGTATTGTTCCAGGTTTAATTATATGCAATGGAATGATACAAACTTGGAACATCAATCCGTAATCTATGAACAGATCGGTAGAAGTATTCGATATATCTTGATAAAACTCTTAAATTCATGGCAAAGCTTGTTGATCATGGCTTCTTTTTTTTTTTTTTTCTTTTTTTTTTTAAACAACTTCATGACCAACACAGATCAAACATCCATCCAGTCTACATTGTTCTTTTTTTGTGGTTTTTTTCATTATAACATACAAATGCCCATTTACAAATAATACACCAAAATGAATAAAAGTTTGGATACCAAAATGAAGATTTGTTCCAACTGATATAATGCCTCCAGTGTACAAAGGTCCACGTGAAAGTCTTTCCCATGTGTTACAGCGTAGGGCACAGTTGCAGTACAGAAGTACTCTGAGAGCCATTCTTCCTTTATAAAATACTGCTGAACATCCAACTGTTGTCCATATAGTCATTTACGGAATTAACACATGTTTTACTGTAATCTTGGCCAGTATTGAGACATGTCAGGTTCACTGCCAGGAACTTGAACTGGAACTGACACTCCAGGGGAAATGAGACCTGAAAATTGAGGGGGAAAAGGGCATTTTAGTTTTTCTATACAGATCACAACTATTGTTTTGAATTTCACAGATTTGTGCTTGCATTCTGGTAAATATTAAATCTGGCCATCTACCAGCCTGCAGAATCAGAGGGGAGGGTGATATATATTTTAAAAACCTATGTACGTCTCACTCATCTGTCATTATAAACAAACTGTCATGCTTTGAGATAAATTCCAGAGCCTCGGCTTGTTTGCATCAGTTGGGAATTCAGCCCAAAACACACTGAACATTTATTGTCTCTTCAAATGCGTCTGGCTTGCTCCTGCTTATGCTGATACTCACCCTTTATACCCTGGTTTGCCTTCTTCTGCACAGGTTAATATTTCTGCAGGTTACCTGCCTTTTCAATAACTTCAAATCTTTAGCAAGAAAATAGCTTTTGACGCAGACACAGTAAAAACACTCCCATACACTTAACTTCCTGGGTGTGAAGATCTCTGCTGAAATTTAACAGTGAAATTCAGAAATTAATGACTGCTTTAGAAATTAAGTATGAAGGGAAAATTTTGCAGGATGGGGGTCTCCACTCCGCTGTTCAATCACCAGCCCTGTTAATCAGCTGTCTTTCATTTACCCCTCTGGCAGCAGTTAAAAGTCAGGCTTTCTGCTCTAGCCTGCAAGGTCATACATTGTTACCCTCTGCCCAGTTCAGCAGCTACTAAACCCAACAGAGAGACTTCTCCCAGCGAATACACATGGAAAAACACTCACCTGTGGAAGTGGTGCCAGAGGTGCCCATCGGCTGGCTGTTCATGTGTGTCTGCATGTGCGGAGGGGTGTACGTATCATAGCTCCGGCCATTCACCGATGGACTGGTGGGCAGCATGCAAGAGTAGGAAGAGGTCTGGCTGGGTACTGGGGGCTACGGGAGCAAAGGACAAAATATCCTTTAGTATCACTCAAGGCAAACATAGCATTACACTTCTAGATGGATGTGCCAGCCCTCAGAATCAGCGTGTGCCAGCCGCGAAAGGAGCTTCAGTTTCAAATTCAAGGACCTAGATGTAAAGCCCTATTTAGGAGCTCAGCCAAGCAGCCTCTTCCCAGAGGGTTTTGATCTTCAGCAATAATGTGGACAGTCACCAGCACCTATTCAGAGACGCCTGGCAAGCAAATCCCTACATCTAGATGTTAACAAAGGTGTTACACACATAAGCCAAAGAACCAAAGCCTGAGCACTGCCATCGTCTGTACTTCTGCAGACCCGTTTGTACTCATGCCCTTTGCAGCCAGAGACAGGGCTGGTGTCCCACCTTGCATTTGTGGTGTAACTAAAAACTATTAGGGGTGTAATAACTAGAAATTACTCTACTGAAGCGCACAGGTTCATCTTGCATCTGCAAGCGTGTTGCACATGCATACAGACGATGTGTGGGTTTGGGGTGTGTCGATCCGCCTTCAGAGAGCCTCGGTCACCTCAAACCGGTGCCAGCAGGATCCCAGGAGATGAGACATACAGATTTACCTAAACTCCAATCCCCCTGCCAGCAGGACAGTGGCTGGTTGCAGTGAGTGAGGGATGGCACAGTGTCAGCAAGGGACCAAGCAGGGGGATCTCCCACTCTGGGGTACCAGGGGAGTGGGGACTGGTACATCCCCACCAGAGGAAGGCAGCAGGGGGAGCAGAAAGCAGGATGAGTAATTCCCACACTCCAGGTGCACAAGACTCAACACGTCTGCACTTATTTCCTCCGTCTGCACAACCCCGACACCTGCCATCTCCAAAAATACCGACAGCCTCTCTCTCTAAGCACACAACAAGCCGTGCATCCTCAGGGAGATGCCGACAGTTCGGCTGCCAAATCTCCCACTCCAGCATCATGTGGCCATCACACCGTAGTGGCCACATAGACAAGACTGACTTTCCAGAGTGGCTCACACGTGCCAGGTCCCTGCCCAGGTGCCCAGCAGTGAACTGGGGTCCTCCTGCTTTCCCAAGGGTCCCCTCCCCTAATCAGCCTTTTGATCTTTTGTCATCTGCTCTCAGCCTGCCGCCGGGAGCTGGCCTCCAACATCATGGAATAGCAACCTTGCCAACGTCATTTCTTTCCATGGACTTGCAAGACTCTAACTTTATTTGGTTAATTTTGGTTCAGCAATTAGTAACATAGTAATTGCCGCAGCGAAGGAGTCAGGCTCTCTAATCTGCTCGCCTGCCTCTAGCAATGGTCAATGCTGTGTGCCTCAGACAAAGCTGGAAAACTCCCGTAATTGGCCAGCACCTTCCTAGGCCAACCCCACCATTAAAAAAGGAGGAATTTTGCATCTGAAAGGTCTATAGAAACAGACCCCAAAGGAATAGATTTCTTCCTAACCCAGCTGGTGATCAGCTAATGTTTTCAGGCATGAGGATTGACAGCTCCTGCAATTCTGGCTTAGCTGGCATAACCACTGATGCTAATCACATCCTTCCCTCTCTCAGGTGTTCCTCATGTGCCGCTACAACATTACCCACACTGAGAAAGTCAGATCCCTCCAACACCTTATTCAGGCAACAGTTTCCACAGTACTGCACCAGTGAGTTCCATAAGTTAACAAAAGGCAATGGGGGTACAAGGGGTCCAAAAAGGGCTTTTCTGTCACAGATCTGTTTCATTGTAAATTTGAGGACCTTTCTCTTTCCAGATTCAGGAAAGTGCTTGATGAGCACCAGGTCTTACAGTGCCCTTTCCCTTGTGATTTTCCCAAATGGGGCATCCTTTCAGATGCAAGGGAAGCCTATGGTGCCAGTTTCCCTGCAACATGGTCTGGGTTTATAATCCCCTGCATTCCCATGCACCCCATGGCTGCTGAGTCCCAAGGGAACATTGTGCCATGGCACTTGCACCAGACTTACTTGCATAGGCAGGTTGTTGGCCATGGTGAAGCTAGGCATGGGCGGCAGTGCGCTGTATGTGTTTGTGAGTGCCGTGTCCGTTCTGCCCAACATGGAACCTGATGTGAAAGAGGAAACTATAATAGAATAGACAGATAGATGAACACATTAGTTTAACCACTGTTACAATCAGCAATACAGTCTCAGAGTCTCATTTTCACAAGAGGATGAGTGAGCAAGTTGGTGACATTACCAGGGGTTGTTGGTTGAGGAATCGGCTGGTAAACGCTTGTGCTGAAACTACTACTGATGGGAATATGGCTGGGAGTGTTGCTGGCTTGTCTTCGCTGGTTCCTCAGCTTCTCTTCCCTTCTCCACTTGGCCCTTCTGTTAGAAAACCACACCTGGAAAGACAGCGTTTGAGAGACATGAGTGACCTGACAAGGACTAGAGGCATGGGGCCTCCCTCACGTAGCTCAAGGCCATGCTGATAGAAGCTGGCCTGCAGCATGGCAAAGCAACATACGAAAGCAAGCCCCAGCTGCTATTTTCTTGAAGGGGTAGATGGGCAAATACCTGGTCAGAAACAGGGGCTGCCCTGTGCTTTGAGAAGCCAGGAATAACAAAGATAGAATAGTAAAAGTAAAAACTAGGAATAGCCATAATTGCACAGCGGCTCAGTACCTGTATCCTTGCTTCAGGCAGGTCTATTTTAGCAGCTAGTCTCTCTCTTGCAAATACATCGGGATAGTGGGTCCTCTCAAATTCTGCAAAGAAAATATTGCTGCATTAGTTGCAAAGAGTTAATGTGACCCACTACACAGTCAGAGCCATTCCTCCACTGCCTATGCTCTAAATGCGCCTAAGAAACATTGCTGTGAAGGCAAAGCTGAGCTTTCTCTGTGTGTTAGGAAGGAGGAAACCTTCCCTTGCCTGCTGGGGAATACCACTAAGGGGATGGGCAGACTTGGGTGCAATGCTGCATCCTTCAAGAAGCAGTGAGGGCTTCTGCTTCTGCTAAGGGGGTCCCCAAGGCAGCTCTGACCCTGTCACCAAGAAGCAAAATGGCACGTTGCTAAAAAGCAGCAGGAAATCGGGACAAAGAACCACAGTGGGTCAGAGGCGAGGTGCACTCAGTCTGGTCAGGGAAAAGGGCATCTGCTCCCAGCCCCAGGCAGCAGCAGCACTGGGGATGGGCAGCAAGCATGGGGGCAGGCACAGAGGGCTGCTGCCAGCCCCAGCTCCCTGCCCTTGCCTTCCCGGTGTACAGCCATGCTGCATGGACAGGGACACAGCACAGTTGGCAAGAGGAAATTTGTCCCTGTGAGAGAAGGCCAGGGTGTAACGTTGATGTTTGTGTATGATCTGTGACCTGAGAATGGTCCCTTTCAAAACATTTTAAAAGGTTTTCAGTGCATGCTGCAGCCATCGATGAATGTTTGGAGCTCATTGAATAAAAGTGGATGGAGGGAGCCATGGACTTAAAATATATATACGTATATACATATATAAGGCACATGAATGCCATTCTTCTGTTCAGTCCTAAATATATCCAGGGCACATTTTGCTTTTCTCTCCCACTTCAGCCATAGGAAAATGTCACTCACCTTTCTCAAGGGCTTCAATTTGCTCTTGGGTAAAGGATGTCCTATTTCTCTGCAGCTTCCTTTTCAGCTGGAGTCTCATTTGGGCCTCGTCTGAATCTTCTCCATTAGAACTGATGGAGTTAGTGTTTTCCCCTCCTCCTTCTTGTTGCGGACAGCCATCTGCAGAACCAAGAGTCAGAAAGTGAAAAGTAGGTACGCTTGTTTTGAGATCCTTATCAGAGAAATAACGAGAGTGAAAACAAGTTCGGCCACGTTTGCTGACACCCTCCTTATAAATGTCTCAGGTATCAAAACCATATTGCACTAATGACACGGGAAAGATGGAAACATTTTGGTTTCCAGCATTATCGTAAACATTGGAGATGAGGAATTGCAGTCACCTGGTCTTCCCATCATTTTGTTTTCCCTCTGGGATAAAACCTGCATAAAAATACTTTCTCCTGAAACTGATTCTTCCCATGAATTGCTGTTGAAGTGCCATGGCAGTCTCCTCCGTCTGCTGCATTTATTTACCTATTGCTATATTTAAAATAGTGATGTTCAGTATTTCAGATTATCTATAATCAGTAATTCCTATCTAATCAATTAGATGTTGATAGGTTTGCAGAAAATGCTATTAAGAAACCAAACCAAGCTTGTAATCTTTTTTAAAAAATATTTATCCAGTTTTTATTTGAATTCTGCACAGTCAATTTCATTTTAAAGGTTGTGAATTTAGACGTGCCTGCATTGTTCTGCAGTTTTATTCAACTATTGTATGAGTGTGCATTGCCTTGACACCTATTACTGAGCACAGCTGTAATTATATCATCACCAAGAACAGGCTATAATTGCTGAAAATGGAATTTTATATTTAGATAAAAGGACTGTCCATTCTTTGTAATGTGTTGCACCAGAGAAAAGTAAGATTTCTTTTAAAATTTTAACATGTAATTTTAAAAGAAATAGTAGCGAGTTCACTAACTAGCTGAATACACTCCTCTGCAGCTGAGCTTTGGCATATCATTTAAGCGGTACATTTTTAATTAGGGCATTCCCACCACTTTTAATGTAATTTCTGGCATTAAACAGGGAGGAAAAGTTCCTTGTGCTCCCCTTTGGGGCGGTCTCAAGGCACAGCCGGCTTTGCGGGGCTCTGCTGGTACCCAGCTCACTGTGGTGACAAGGAGCAGGTTCCCGTGTGGAGGCAGAGAACTCCTTGTTCCTAAGCGAGCTCTCCCTCTCCTTTCTAAGCATATTTCTCGAGGCATTTTGATGTCGCATAAAGAGGGAGATGGGATGAGGGACCACGGGCTGCTTATGCTAATTCCCTTGAGAAGTCACGCCAAAAAAAAAAAAAAAAAAACACACACACACAAAAAAAAACAAACAAAAAAAAAAAAACCCACGACGCTCCCGCTACATCCTTTAAATATTGTGGGAAATCAACTTTAAAGTAATATCATTTATAATCGGCTAACAATGGCCCCGGCCTTCAAAGCTCAGGGAGGAGATTGTGACAGGATCTGCTGGGACCTTTTCAACCACTTTGAAATGTTTTAAACCCCGAACTCTTCTCCCCCATTTAAACCCGGGGATTCAGCGGCCGTGGTCACCATATGGGCGGCCGCAACTCCATTGAGGCGGCCGGCGGCCGGTGAATAGCGGGAGGGAGGGGGTTCGGGGGGGTCGGTCCTGCCTTTCAGGGGCATACAAAGCCCCCCGGCCCGGGGATGGCCGCACCAGCGCCGGGGGCCACCGCCTCACCTCCGCCACTGCCTTCATCCATCACTGTCCGCGGGGCCGACCAGAGGCGGCGGGGATGGCCGCTGGGGCTCGGGAGCGCGCCCTGCCTCGGCCGGGGAGCGGCCAGGAGGACCGACCCAAAGCGGGAACTCCCTAACACCCTTATTTCCTTATTTTGAAACTTTTGAAGCCACCCAATTTTTGCAGCCCCTCCTGCCCCCAGATCTCTGAGCCAGCTCAAAGTTCCACCTTAACGCACTTATAGTTATTTAGAAGAGACGGACAATTAAGAGATCTTTTTAGAAGCAACCCCTTTTTTTCACTTCTTTCTTCTAATTTTTTCCTTAAAAAAAAAACAAACAAACAAAAAAAACCTCAGAACCAAACACAACTAAAAAGCGCGATCTTAGTAGGGCTGTTCCACCTTCCAGACTTAATCCGTAAGAAAGCAAGTGAATATCCGTCCCTATTATCCTATAGCCAGACCATCTGACGCTGGGTATAGGATTTGTTTCCTGGAAAAAAAAAAAAAAAAAAAAAAGACTCTGGGAAATAAAATCATTCCTTAGTTTCTTAGTGTCTTAATCAGTGAGGCGGAAAACAAGGAAAAAAAGATAGCAAACCAATTGCGGCATCTCTCAGCTATAGAGCCAGGATCAAAACATTGTAGCATCTGTTGAAAGAGAAAGTGTCTAAATCCTATAGAAGGGTTTAGTCTTGTAAGAGAGGGAGGGGGAGGAAAAAAGATAAGAAACAGTGTCTCAGTGATCCCTAAAACCACTAAATCACTGGAGAATTTCTCCCGGATAGAGATGTCTCTTTTTGTTCTGTCAGCCCTCACGTATCCATTATTTTATTCACTGCTGCATGGCGTTTATCAGATTGAGACCATATTTATACCCCTTTGAGACCTAACCTCTCCTTATGCTTTTTGAGTAATGGACTCTCAAAATCCAGTAACATACCCCTGCAAGGGAAAAAAAGAACATTAGAGGGAGCATGAATATTCCAGAGGAAATCCATTTTATTAATTTTAATTTCCTCATGCGGCTGGTTTAAGTGCCTGCCTGCCTGCCTCCCCTCGCCTCTCGTACCCGCACCGAGACATTTAGGGTCCTCCGCACCGCTCCGCAGTATTTGGGAGAGGGCTCCTGCGTTCCTCACGCCCTGCCATTCTGCCCGGGGGTCCGCGCTTCCCAGCGCAAACTGCGCTCATCGCTGCGCTGAGGGAACGGGTCAGCACAGACCCGCAGCAGCTCCACCGACCTCCTCCACCCCGAGTCAGGCGCCGCGCTAGGGTGCGGAGGACCCTAAATGTCTCTATTTACAGCCCTTATAAAATAAATCTAAAATAAACGGAGGGCGCCCAGGCCGTTTGGAGCCGCACTGACGGAAAGTGCGCTCCCCTCCGCCGAGCACCGCTGTGCCTGTGGGGTGTGAGGCAGGGAAGAAGGGAAGGACGGACGGACGGACGGACCGGGAGCCCCGACGACGGCCGGGACAGGGATGCTCACAGAAGGGCAGGGGCATTCCTTGGCTCCGCAGGTGAGGCGGACGGTTGTTGCCGGCCCGGCTCCGAAGGGAACAGGGGGAAAACAACATCTGAAGATAAAACCTCCCACAACAACACAACAATCAAAACATCAAAGTAGGGATGGGGGAAGCGAGGGCTCCGCTCTATCTTTCTAGTGTCCTTCGTAGATTGTTTTCTTCTCTTAAAACTGACATGTCTAATTGGCAAGCGGTGCCATATCGTGTCCAGAGGTCTCCTGTGGAACATTTCTACAGCTGTCTCCTTCAACTAGACGCTTATTCATGTCGCCTTAATGAGAAACAAAACGATCTCTAATGAGCAATTACATAGCGACAGAATTGTTCCCATAACAAATTCTTGCGTGTGACAGAAACATCCTTTGTACCAGATATTCTGCACACTGTTACCGATTTTTTTTTCCCTTGCGGGTGAAAACAAAAAGCAGGTTGTTGTATATAGACACCTCTTCTAAAGGAATGACCACAGCCAGGGAGAGAGCCCAGCCTCAACAGAGCCCGTGTTCAAAAAGAAGCCATTAACCATCTTAAGTATGTAACGTAACATCCCATTATCCTTCATATTATCCCCTGTCATTCCTACAACAAATACCTATTAATCTTCAGGATAAACAGTTTCCTATATTTATAAAGTTGTTTCGGGTCCATTGAGGAGGAACTATAATCAGCCCGGCGGAGATAGTTCCGATCACACCGGCTTTGCAGACCCCGGCGCGGAGCAGGAGTCCCAGCTCCCGCATCCTCCTCCCGGCCCTCCCCGGCCAGCCATCGGGCCGGGACCGGGCTGGAAGCCGCCGGCCCCCGCCGCCCGCCTCCCCGGGCAGGTGGCTGGAGGACCTTCTCGGCCACTGCCCTGCGAAAACGGCACTGGCGGCGACAGGGTAGGGGTGTTCCGCTTCGGGGGCATCCGCTGCCGGGAAAGGCTGAGCCTCCACAGGCTGTTCCTTACCTTGTGCGGGCTGCCCGGGTACCGAGGTGCCGGGGTACCAGCCGGGCCTGGTGCCCCAGGTCCCCGTCTGGCCGTTCAGCATCCTTAGCTTGTCGTACATCCCGTCGGCACCCATCTGTTGCTTTTCGCTAGCCAGGTTGCGTAGGACTCTGTTTATCGACGACACCTGGAAGGCAAAGGACAGGAAAGACGATGGTAGTGCGGTAGCGCGCTCCCCGCCAGCCACGCGCGCAACCCCCTCGCCCCCTCCGCTCTGCGGGCTGCCCGACCTGGGCTCAAGTCGGGGGCTCCCCGAGCGCTGGGTCGCAGCCACCCCGAGTCGGTTACTGCTGGCGGTGGTGCAAACGAACAAACCAACCAACCAACGACAGGGGAGGAAAAAAGGAAGAAGAAAAGGGGGGGAAAAAAAAAAAAAAGAAAGAAAGAAAAACAAAAAAAGCCCCAACCCTAACCCTGCAAAGCCAGAGTGATGGCTTGGGCTGACGCTCGCAGTCCTGAGGCTCCAGGCGCAGGGGTGACCCGCATATTTTATATATATATATATATTTTTTTTTTTTCCTCTTCCTTGAAGGCATTAGTCAGATTCTGTACGAAAAAACAAACCCCGCTCCTGACCCTGCCACATGCAAATGATGTGAACCTGCTATCCTCTCCTCTGGTAGCAAAACAAAGGAAGCAGAGGCTCGCTACGGCTACCCAGCATTGTACACGGCACACAGGAAGGTTTTGTTCATGAACTTACACTGGGTATATTATCGTTGGTACAGACCCCCTCTGATAGTAATCTGTCTCGAATCTCCCACGCAAAGATGGAGGGGCACTCTCGTTTATACTGCGCTATTTTGCTTACAACTTCTGGAGTCGCTACTCTCGGTTTACTACCTCCGATTGCCCTGGGTCTGATGGAGCCAGTTTCGTAATACCTGCCCAAAATTTTACTCACACATCCATTCGACACCTGGATAGGGAAGCGGACAGAAAATCACATTATTAATAATTTCAAGACAAAAATAAAATTGTTTAAGTATGCATTAAACAATGACAAGCTTACGTTTTGATTGTCCAGCACTTGGACTTTTGCATCTGCATGGGTCTATAACACAAAAATATACCTTAAATGGTATGAGAACTTACTTAGAGAGTCTTTTTTTTTTTTTCTTAAAAAAAAAAAAACAAAAAAAAACCAAAATCAAACAAACAAAAAAAAAAAAACATTCGTTGCCCTACCCTCTACAAAAGTGATACTTTAAAAACATCTGGAAGGGAAAAAAAGTCCGGTCAAAACGTAATTGGTTTAGTATTTATGTTAAAATACGCCTTAAATGCGAACAATAGCTAAACCAAACTGGTCTCCATCGTCCTCACTGCTCTTAGACAGAGTACTGGGGAGACAAGGGGAGTGAGGGGTTATCGACACGTACACTTACAAAGCACCCCTGAGCTGCACCAGATTGCCTTAGTGTCTGCACAGACAGATTCCGGGCTAAACCCCCTAAACAAGCGTGGCTTGGAGAGGGGGAGGGGGGTCCCTCTTTTTTTCCCTCTCATTTTTTTCCCCACCCCCTTTTTTTTTTTTTTCACTTTTTGGAAGGAAAAAAAAAAAAAAAGGTAAAACCAAAATAGCAGTAAAGCCACGCCAAATGCATACAGATCTCACAAAATCAGAAGTAAAAACAGGGAAGGGAGAAAGGGAAAGGAGAGGAAACTGAAATTATGCCGAGCCGTATAATTCAGTTTATTACAGCGAACTAACTGTAACGAGAGTGCAGGTTATCACCGGATGGACATAAAGGGGAACAACAAAAAAATTAAAAAATAAAGGTTGTTAAAGGTGTGTATATATATATACACATATACGCGTCGAAAGGTCTATTTGCAGCGACAATCGAGCAGATGGATCGTTTTATTAGGTTGGAAGGCGGGTGGTGCTGGAGGGTGGGTGAGTGTGGGGGGGTTGGCAATTAGCGCCTCGGCGGCCAGCGGTGGACAAAGCGGCTGCGGAGCGGCGCGGAGGGAGGGCGGGGGCGCCGCCGCCTTCACCTGCAGGATCCGGGAGATGTCGCAGGGCCGGGCGCCGCTGTGAGCGAGTTCCACGATCTTCTGCCGCGTGGAGTCGGGCAGCGGCCTCCCGTTGACGAACACCCCGCCGAGCTGGTTCACGCCGCTGTGACCTACGGGAAGCACAGCGCTCACCATAGCACCCTCAGCTCCCGCGCAGCGCCCGCGCACGCCCCGCCTCGCCCCTCCGATCCAACCCGAGCAATCGGTCCGGACCCCGGCGCCGGCCTCGCCCGACGCTCCCAGGGAGTCCCCGAGGCTCCGGCGGGCGGCAGACCCCCGACCCAGCCCCAAAGCCCAGAATATTCCTGGCTATATCGCTTTGGGTTGCCTCCTTCCTTTGCCTTTTTGCTTTTCATTTTTGCCTACCCACCATAAAAAATAAAAATAAAATTAAAAAAAAAAAGGAGGGGGAAAAAAAGGAAAAAAAAAAAAAAGGGGAAAAATACCCAAAACCAAGAAACCGCACCAAACAAAACCTCGAACCCCACCAACCCCCAGCGCAGGGACGTCCGCCTGCACCCTCACAGCCACAGCTCGCTTAGCCGAAAGCCAAGCGGGAGGCTGCCTCGCCAGTGCCCAACCTGAAGCTCCAGGCTTTGGAGGAAGTCTCCCTGGAGAAGCTCTGCTCTACGCGCTCTC
Organism: Lathamus discolor; assembly: GCF_037157495.1. NCBI lineage: Eukaryota > Metazoa > Chordata > Aves > Psittaciformes > Psittacidae > Lathamus > Lathamus discolor. The sequence continues at coordinate 63,666,535 of NC_088889.1, read as the reverse complement.
CGCTCTCCTCTCTTTGGAGCCTCCTGATAAATTGACTCCAAGAGCCCGGGCTTCTTAGCAATAAATAAGCTCCAAATATAGAAGAGGGGGAAAATATGATGAGCCTCTCTGACATTTGTCTTTAAAATAAAACTAGCTGCACGTCAAGTTTGAGCTTAATTTCTGGAAATAGGCGGAAGTCGCCCCGGATCATGCATGGAAGGCTAATTGAAAAGATCAGTTGGAGCACTTGTGGCAGGCGTGTCACTTTATGACAGTACTCTGCTTTTGAAAATTGCATCGTCACGACAAATAGTAGCATGATAAAACGACCCTTTCTGTCCGCATTTGGATATCACTCAGACTAGATTGAACTCTCCTCGCTCTCCCTCCGAGGGAGGCTGAGGTTTGCGGTACCCGCGGGCTCTGCGCGGACACAACCGAGGGGGCGCGCTCCCTGCGCAATGGATTCGAAGTGACATCGGGGCTGGAGAATTTGCCGCCCGGTCCCAGCAGCGAGACCTGCGCTTCCCACCGCGGGGCGAGGAGCTCCGCGTCCCTCCCCGCCTGCGCCCCGGGGGGCTGCGGTCTGAGCTCCGCCGGCCAGGACGATGATGGGCCCCGGGGGCGTCCGGGAAGAGCAGGCCCTCCGCACGGCCCCCTTCCATCCCTCGTTCCCCCCCATAAACGCGTACGGGGAGCCCATTTCAGAAGAGGGGAGGGACATGCACCGCACACTCTCGCCGCCATAAAAAATGGCAGCGGGGAAAGCAAAATCAAAGTTTCACTTAAAAGGTTAAGCCTTAATCATTACATAATTTCCCTGGAGAGCGGTGTAGATCTCGCCCAGTGGCAATGATTATGCGCCTTGTATTCTATTGCTAGTCATCTAATAGGAAAACATATGGTGTCAATTTGGATGCTCTGCACCATGTACACCCAGGAGTTATTAACACAAAGCCTGAAGAGCCCGCCGCGACCTTTAAACAAAATAAAGGCTTCACCCGAATGATATCTTTTCTGCTTTCTGCGGTGGCGATCCCAAACGGCCGAGTGAAGGCATTCCCCCATTACCATAAACCCTCGGCACGCCACTGTCAAGGCCAGCCGCCACCGTCCCACCGAGGCGCAGGTGATCCCTCCCAAGGCCGACGAGGCTCGGGTTTTTCTCGGGATAAGTGAGAACACATCGCACTGACGGGCAGACAGAGGCCCCGCAAGGAAAAAGAAAAATAACCCCTCGAAAGAAAGCTCCACCCGAGGTTTCCTGAGAACCCCCAAACCCTGGTGGTTTTCCTGATGCTCCTCACCCGGGGAACAACTTATGAACCGGTTTCACAGAAGGATGATAACGGGGTCCCGGAGCCGCGCATTCCAGGCCAGGTCCCCGAACAGCACTGAGGTAGGGGTCGCCCACCCCTAGCTACCTCTACACGCGCAAAATAAGCGCGCCCCCTGCGCATGAGCGCCGCAGGGTTGCTAAGCCTCACAGAATCGCGACGGTGTACCCCGCGGACGATGCGCTTCCCGAGATGGGGGTGGCAGGGACCTCACTCCTGGTCCTTCCTTCCCAACCTCCGCGCAGCTCCTTCCGCCGGAGCGCAACGAAAGGCCGCTTCTCCCAGCCACTGTCTGGCTCCACTCATTGCGCTCCCGCGCTTTCCCCTCCGATAGACGCGTAGGCCCATCGGCAAGATCTTCAACCACATCGCCGAGGACAGCAGCAACAACGAAAGGCCCCCAAAATTAGCAATCCACAAAGAAACCAGAACCGGGAAGCGAATAAGCCCAGGAGATTGCAGGAACTGCGCCGGCACGGAGGGGCTTGTACATGCCCAGGAGCGCAGAGGGCAGGACACGCGCCAGGGCCTGGGCCACCAGCCGGATCAGTCCCCGGGGCTGTCACGGCGCCCCCGGCCCGCTCCACCCCACGCACGGCAGTACCCGCGCCCCGACGTGGTGGGCAACGCGCCCGGCCTCGCAGGGCCCACCGCGCCCCCGGAGGCCCCCCGCTCCCCCGGCCCGAAGCGAGCCTTCGGCCCCGCGCCACCTGCCCGCGGCCGCGGAGGGGCGCGGAGTCACTTACTGTTCTGCATGTTGGGCTGATAGAGCAGTATCCCACGGGGCTCGCCTATAGCAGTCTATTGGTGATAAAATAGGCGTTAATCAGGGGAGGTAGGTAGTACCCGCGGTTAAGCTGCAGAGAGGCTCACAGGCTTATTTGTTATCCCGAGGCGTCTTCCCCCGATTAGCTTAAGGATTTAGGGGCTTTAATACCTCAGGGCAAAAATGTACATATGTATCCCTAACACGCGAAAAAAAAACAGGAAAAGCAACCCGCCAAGTTGTTTCTCGTTTTAATTGCATGCAGGTGGCGTGTTGCCTTGGCGTTAGTGCCCTTCGCCGAGGTGGTGCGTGAAGTGGGGCGACAACAATCACAAAGAGAGTCCCAAGTCATGTTTTTAAACTTGCCTGGAAGCGAGGCGGACTGTCCTCTCATACAATTTAGGGACTCGCACATCTGCGGGTCACTAGTTAAAGTCTTCCCTCTAGGACAAAGCAGAAGAAGTACATTAAGAAGTGCGGAGCGGGGCCGGGAAGGTGCGCGTGTGCCTGGGGGGAGCTGCGCTGTGCTGCGCGGGGGGGGTTGCGCAAAGGCTGAGGGTGGGGTGTGGGAGGGCTGGCTCTGCCGGCTGCTCTGAGTGCTGGGAGCCCAGCTCCATCTTTACCTCCGGGTATTTCCTCGAGTTATTTATTCCACCCCCCGTCCTCCCCTTTCCCCGCGGCACTAGCAACTTTTTCTCCTCCAAACTCCCCATCTTGTGATTAACTTCTTTTTTGGTCTTTAGATCTTCCCCTTTTTCACTGTACTGTGACACACGCTGTCTACCTCGCCTCACTGCTTTAAAAAGTAAGAACAGGAGGGGGTGAGAACTGTTAAACAAAGCCTACAGAAAGCGAACAATGGCCTCCATTCTGCTTCTCTACCCAAACCCCTAGTGCAGAAACCCAGGCTCCTTAACCGGCCGTGCAGCTTCCCAACTCAACGGACCAACAACCCTCCAACTTACAAAGAGCAGAGAAACAAGCCCCTTCTCCCTTCATTAGTGCCTGCCTTGACCCAGCTCCTGGACAGTCCCCAGCGCCCTTTTTACTACACACACTCCCCCCGCCTAGCTACCTCCCTGCTTCCCCTGCTCCCTCTATCCTCCTCTAGCCACCTTCCCTCCCTCTCTCCGCTCTTCCCCCCTCCCCCCACACTTATTTATTTATTTATGCTTCCCCCATGTATTTATTTGAAATCGTCGCGGGTGAAGATGGAAAAGTAATTTCTTGTTATAAATATCTGGCGGTAATTGTGTTACTGGTGCGAGTTGTTAGGGGTTGTAAAAAGATACAACAGCTCAGTGGGGTGCTCAATTGGGGAGGGACAATTACAATAAAGAGCCCATTCAAGGGGGTTGCTAAAAAAAGGGAGGTAAAATAATGAAATAGTCGCAGCTTTCATTTTCTCTCCCTTTTTTTCTCCTAAAAATACTCATTCTCTTTCTTCTGCGCCTATAATGAATATTAATTTTACTCTTCCTGCATATGATGAAGAATTCAAAGAGGCACGTTTCCCCATTCAGGACGAGCCATGGCATAATTTATTAAGTACCTTTTAGTAATCTTAAATCCATAAAAATAAACATCAAACAAGTACTTTCTCGCAGCATGAAGACTTTAACTGGTAAATATTTACTGCTCTTTGAAGAACTACCTGATTAGCAGCAGAGCAAACTACACTGTACTTCAATGGAGACGTGGCCGTATCTCCTTCAGCTGAACTGAACGTGAAGCCATCCCTTTAATACACCGAACACGTCTGCATAGACACACACCGAAAGGGAAACCCACTTCTTCAGACACAATTTCCTCACATATTTCACGCGTAACTCCTAAAGGTGGGACTTAGGGGGTTAAAGGAGCCATCCGGAAAACCCCAATGAAACTTCCAGCCCTCAGCTCTGCCAGCACAGACCTTAGAAACGACCATGAATGGATTTAAAAGAAAGGGAGGGGAAAAAAAGGAGGAAAAAAAAAAAAAAAAAGAAGTGGGGGAGAAGCCATGAAACCAAACCGAACCAAACCCCAAACACAGCCGAAAGCGCTTTACAACAGAGGCGAGGGGAGCCAAGTGCTTCAGCAAGGTAAGAAGAGGCGTGGGGCACGGAGCTCCAGCTTTGCTCAGCAACTCTCTGACGCCCCCAGACCGGCCGCGGGGACCCCCAGACAGAAGCAACACGATCACGAAGTCGCCTTCTCCCATCGCCGTGCCCCGGACCCGCGCTCCCCGCAGAGACCCGCACCCGGCTCCCGGCGATGTGCTCTGTCCTAACAGGCAGGGCCTAAGCTGCCTGTCGTTTTTTAACCTCCAAATCTTTATATAACCTGATGGAGGACAGCATTTCCCCCCCTCTCCCGTTGAAGCCGTAATTAGTAGTTAAGATGACAAAGTTTCGCCTTCTCGGGGCGAATGAGAAAAAGATAAAACCCGAATCGTTTTGCGATCAGGGGCTGGTAAAGGTCAGCAGCTATAAACATTTATTGGCAAGGGCCACTTTTATTATTTTATGTCCCTAAGATGGAGAAGACTCCGTCACTTTCCTTCTCCGGGACCTTGCTGTCGTTTCCCAAAACCGCCTCTGGCCAGGTACGTCTAAGCTTTCGAGAAAGTTTGTTTTTAAACTTTCCAGAAATGATTCCTGCTCTGCGCGGCCATGTAATACCCCCGGGCAAAGCGCTACAAGGTTAAATTCAAATCCAGATTGGGTCTGATTGGTTTTGGTGTTTCGGTTTGTTGGTTTGTTTTCTTTTCTCTTTCCAATTGCACTTTCGAGGCGAAAAAAGAACCCCTTTTGCTTTGCGCTTCCCAGGAGTAAATTCCTTTTATTTTAATTATTTTTTTCCACAGCGAAGAGTTTGCAACTTCTCAAAATTTCAACTTCTTAAAAGAATTAAAAAAAAAAAAAAAAAGGCTTTGCTATAGTGAGGGATAAAAGAGGCGGCTGCGTGGCTTTTTCTTGCACGAGTAAGCGAGATTTGGGATTTTTAAAAACAAAACCTTTTTAAAGTATATAGATTAAAAAGAGAGGTGCGGGGCAGTGCGGGGGGCTCCGGCGCCCCCGGCGCTTCTCCTACGCTGGAGCTGGGAAAGTTGCCGGCACGAGGGACAAGTTGGGAAGATCCCCGGCTGGCTGATTAGAGCTGACAGCCCTTCAGCTCGGCTCAGCTCCCCGCCTGTACCGCGCTCGGGAGCTGGCTTGGCCTAGAATGTGATTTATACACTTTTTCCCTCCACGTCCCCTCCCGCACCTCTCCCGGACACTCTCTCCCTCTTTCCCCTACACTATCACGGGGGATCCTTCCCTAACCGAGGCCGCGGGAAGACAAAGCAGAAGCCGCGGACGGGGCCGCTCTCGGGGCAACACGACGCGCGTTCCCTCCTTCCCTCCTTCCTTCTCAGGCGGCGTGGCGTGGGGCCGGAGGCCGGTGGGGTCCTGCCACCCTCCCCTCTGAGCTGGGACACCGGCAGCACCAGCAGCACAGAGACCGGCGCTGGTGGTCTGTCTCCCTGCCCAGCGAATGCTGCCTGGGAATGACTACTGTTGGCACTGCTTTCCGCGTCAGATGCTTTAGCTATTCCAGAGGACAGGGGCTCATGTGAAAGGCAGAAAGTTTGTGAGCTCCTGGGCTGGAAAGTTCCCTGGCAAGCTCTTCGGAATGCAAATGGGAATAGGAGCGAGACAGAGAAAGAGAGGAGGGGAGAGAGCGAGAGCCCTGCGTAAATATTAAAATGCGAGGAGGGAGAAGTTGGGAGAAGAAATGAGCAGACTCACCTTTATGAGGCATCCTGTCTTGTTGTCAAAGCTCCTGTCAACAGTTTTAAGAGCGCACTGATTTGAAATGATGGTGCTTTAAAAAGAGTTGCCAGCAAAATAGTTTTTCTCCACTGAAGCTGCTGGTTGTGTGATCTCGAATTCCTGGGAAGGAGACAGAGATTGACAATAAAATGGGCTGTCAGTGACTGGAGAGCGAGAGATAAAAGAGTGTGTGAGTGAAGTGGGGAGAGAGAGAGACAGAGCACACCTATGCTGATTGGTGATGGTTCAAGTGTATTAATGTCTCTGCGGCTTGGTCTCTGCCTCGCCTCCACTGCTCTTCACTGGCCCATTAGCAAAGCCTGACCTCTGTCATCATCTTCCAGCAAAACACTTCCTCCCTGCGCTTTCCCCAGAGCGGGAAATGCGGCTCCGCCGGGGCTGGCTTTTCAAACCCACTAATCACTCCGCAACATGCAAATGCTCCCACACGAAATATTGCTTTATGCAAAGCGACGCCCGCACCTCCCAGCCGCCGATTGGCCGCCCGCCGCCCGGCACTGCTCAGCGGGGCCGGCCCTGCGATCGGAACACGGAGGGCCCGGCTCCGCGCTCCCGCTCTGCACCGGGGCTCCACTGCCTCCCGGCCCCGCTCCGGCCCCGGGGACCGGCGCGTTTTCAGGTCGGGCAGGGGGAGGGGACCGGCAGGGGTTGCGGAGGGGTGTGTGTGTGAGGGACGATGGGGGGGAGTTTAAGGGAAAGGTCAATTTGCATTTAAAGAGTTCGCTCCGGTCCGACAATGGAGATAAGGGGAAAATAACATTCAAATGGTAAAGACATAAATATCTGGGAGACAGGCGCTTTGTCAGCTGTGAATCGCCCGGAGCTTGCAGCGGCCGAGGACCCCGCTGCCCCTCTCCCAGCGCCGGGGAACGGGAGGCTCTACCCGGCCGGGAAACAGCAGAGCAAATACACTATTTACTTTGTGTATTGAGGGCTCTCGTGAAAGGCCCTGAAGAGTCCTTTACCAAACACTCACCAACTTCTCCCACGTGCCATTTGTTGACTAAGGGCTGCCGGGCTGGGACTGTTGTTTTTGATTTGGGGTTTCTGGTTGGTTTTGTTTTGTTTTTAAGACACCACGGAGGAGCTGGAGGGGGGGGTGGGGGTGGTCCTGGAGGCTGCGGCGGGCAGCGGCCCAGCTCAAAGCGGCCGAGCCCCCCCTTCCCCGCCCCGCCTTTTGCAAAGGGACCCCCTTCACCGGCTGCCAGGACCTCAAGGGGGAAAGTAAGTAAATGACTTTGCTGCTCTGACCACACACCACAAGTACATTTGTTGAATGCCGGACTATTAAGACACACCTCAGTAAACTCTAAAGCAACCCCTCAGCGCATGCATTTAAGGTTACACTGGGAGCACCAGTCCGAGCTCAGGGTGTCCCAATCGGTTATGGAGAGTGGTCCTTGCGGGGGGGGGGGGGGGGGGTTCTGCACAGGGGAAACGAAAGAAAAGCAACAACAACAACAACAAAAAAGGGTCTGTCGAAAGAAAGGGGCGAAGAAGAGACGAGGGAAAGAAATTCCAAGAGCCACTGCGGAAAGCGGAGAGTATGAACGCGCAAAGCATAAAATGAAGTCGTAGCCGCATACACTTGACTTCTCTTGACATGTGAAAAGTGCTAAAAGTCAAAGCTCATCAATAAAGTATCTTGAAATTGAATAAGAGCCCTGACAACCATTGCATTCTTAAATAAAGTACAATGAGGAGACAAACGACTCTGCCAAGGAGTTTGCATGTGAGTGAAAGGGCGCTTCAATGGGAGCGGGATAATGGGCTGCCCGGCCGTCATGCACTGTCATCCCCGGTCCCGCCGAGAAGCTGCCACAGCTCCCTAATAGCACAAAATGGGCTCTTAAGAGACTGCTGCCTTTCCCTCAGCAGCTTGCTTCCCTTCCTCAGGGGCCCGGGTGCCGCGACTGGCACGGCGGGGAGGCAGGGGCTGAGGCTGAGGCGGGCACCTCTCCCGGCCCTCTCTGGAGCCAGGAACGGGCCGGGCGAAGCGTTTCCTCAGAGGCGGCAGGGAAGGAAGAGCCGCCGGCTCTCCTGCCACTCGACTCGGCGAGGGGCAGTGGCAGCTCCCCTATCCCAGGGCTGCTCTTGTCGCCTTGTCAGGCCTGAGCCAACCTGAGGGTTGTTTTGGTTTTTTTTTTTTCTTTTTGGTTATTTTGGTTTTGTTATTTCCTTTCTCCCCCTCCTCTTCCCCCTCCCCCCTTCCCCCCGTCATAAATATTTATACAAATGGAGCCGAATATCGCGATGGACATACGAGAGCGTTTGGGTCTGATGGGATCGCGCCTGAAGGTAAGGCAGGGCAGGAGCTGGGAGAACGGCCGTGGGGCTGCAGGCACCCCAAGGGGAGCTCAGCCGAAACGAGGGGCTAGAGTAGTCACCCCTCCCCCCGGCAGCCTCCTCTCCTTCCCCGCGCTTGCCTCCCTTCCTCCTCCTCAAAACTTTCCAAAGTACCAGCCGCCACTGCGTTATCCTGCCTGTGGGCACAGATCACTTCAAGGGCGCCGGAGAAATCCTATAGAGCGACAGAAGCGCCCGGCCGGTGCACTACGAACCGGTGTCCTGCTGCTGCTCCGCTCCAGGAGAGTCCCGGCAGCGTCCCCCGCTGCAGCCCCGCCGCGCTCCTACTTGCTGGTGGCCGAGGCCGGGCGTCCCGCCGCATGCATCCTGCGGGCGAGAGAAAGGGGCTGCAATTTGTGGGCTCACAGAAATCCGGGAGGCTCCAGAGGGATATAGAAAGCTGGGATCTAGTCCTTTTTCTGGAGTGAAGTCAGTTGTGTCCGAGGAGAGTGATTTTTTTTTTTTGCTTGTTTGTTCAATTTTCCCCTCTCTAGCAAACGAGCAAAATATTTTTACCCTCTTCCACGTCGAAGGGGGGGAAAGAGAGAAACCACTTTGCCAGAAATGGCAGGCAACTATAATTTTTACAAGCTCTCAATTAGCCATCTCTTGGATTAGCACCTTCTTATGCCTCCTCGCCAGAATAAAGAAGCCGTAATCTTGTTGCTATTTCCCCCTCGGGCTCAGCGGGCTTTGTGTTCCCTCCCCCCGAAAGAAAACTTTAAACGCTCCCCCCATCCGAAAAAAAAAAAATGGAATACCGAGAGAGGAGGGCATGGGTGAACCCGGTGACGTCACGGGGGGTGGTGGGGGGGTGGTGTTGGAACGCCGGTGGAGCGGGAGCCCCGAGCGAAAGTTGGGAGGAAGAAAGAGCAGCCAGGCGGGCCGCGGTGCTGTGCGGGGCCACCCGCCCCGTCGCGTCCCGCGGAGCCGGGTCTCATCCCGACGCGGAGCCCCATGGGGTCCGGCCCGGCTCCGCGCCGCCATTTTCCCCTCCGCCCTCAGAGGGGCTGCGCTGGATTGGGACCGGGAGCGAGACCGGCCTCGACCCGGCGCCGCTCCCCCGGCCCGGTTCACCCCTGCCCGCCCTCTGCAGCAGCGGGACCCCGCCTGGCCCCGGCCGCTCCTAGTCCCCAGCCCCGGCGTTCCCCGGCGGCGCTGTCGGGCCGGGAAGCGGTACTTGCTGGGACTCCCTGCCTGGATCCCTCCGGAGGAAACGCTCCCTTCTCTTTCTTTTTCCCTTTATACCTAGCAGCTTTCCAGCTGCTACTCGCCCTTCCGAGCAGGCTGCCGCTCTCCCCGCCCGGCCTGGGTTTTCTTTCCCTTCTATTTTTCCTGGGTTTATTTTATTTATTTTAATTCCTTTTTAAGTGATTTTTCGACATTGCCAAACGCTCTCTCTTCTTTTTCATTAGGTGAGAGGAGAAGGGCTGCTGTGAGGTGCCTGGCACTACCCTTCTCCAAAAGCCCTGCCCTCCTGCCAACGCAGACACCCCCCCCACCATGAGCGAGGGCTGCTCCGTGGGACCCCCCGGCCCCTGCTCTCGGCTGGACTTAGGCACCCTTTGAAGATTCCTACTTTAGAATTCTCACGGGATTATTGTAACTCGCATTTTTCTGCATCTGCTCTTTCTTCCCTCACCCTCCTTTTATTTTTTGTGCTGTTTTTAATTATTCCGAACAAAAAGAAAATATGGGCATAATTAAAAAAAGTGGTTTTAAAAATACAAAGGTGAGTAACTACTACAAGTGGCAAGGCTTGGGTTTGGATTTTTTTCCGAATTAAAATAATTTTTACCTTTTTACATGGTCTCGTGCCCGAGTATTGATTTGTGTGACACAGCAGCGTTTGCTTCCTTTTCGTATTTTGTTAGGTGTCGAGAGCAGAAAGCGCTGAGTTAGAGACTCTAGGATCGTCTCCTTGTATTAATATCTGGGCTGCAAACTACCTTTTTTTAATACCCAGAAAAATGCTTAAAGTCCCCTTGTCCAGTTCGGTCTAAAACTGAAGAGATACACAAATCCTGACGTCTTAGACTACAATGCTTTTGCCTTCAGGACACTTAATGCCTATTTGTATATGGAGAGACAGTGTTTGAAACCTATAATGCATAGGACATTGAGTTAAGTGGAGCTTTCCTAGTTTATAAACAATCTGCAAAAAGTTTGGAATCGATTTAACCTCTTTTATGTTGGCCTTTTGCATAAGGCACAGCTTTGTGTGGCAGATTAAAAAAAAGGGGGGGGGGGGCAAGAAAAGGCTTTCTGGACCCTGCCGAAACTGGAGAAAGAATATACATCTTTCTGTAGGAGAAAGCCTTTGATTATATCTATGTGAAAAGTGTCATGCAACCGGACCCGCTCGAAAAGCCTTCAGAAAAGAAAGGGGGGGTGGGGGGTGTGGAAGCTTAGAACATCCTGACGGGCTTTTAAAATGCTATTGATTGGGACAAGCTGTTCAAAACCCCAGTAACAGTTAATCTGCCTGTTAATCAAGCCACTAAGGAGCTCAATGCGAGTTTTATTAGCAACTGGAGAACACAGGCAGCAGAAAGGATCAAAAGCCTACACCCTTGATATTTGTAAAACCAGCCTTTCCCAAAAATGTATTTTCAATTACAGGGTAATTCCGAGCTTATCAAGGGCTCGCTCGCAGCCCCTCGCAGATGGTTCCGCGGGCGCTGCCAATGACACCAGACCAAAGGGACTAACAAGAGCCTGGCCAAGAGGGGGTCCCGCTCCCACCTCCCTCAGCTCGGGCTCTCCCTGCTTTCTCAGTTCCCAGCAAAACCTAAATTTGGCCAACCACGAGGAACCGATACAGAAATTCCTCAGATCCACGTCAGCTGTTATTAGGCTGAGTGGTAGAGGGCTTTCTTTTAGCTGGCATATTTGATTTATCGCAGCAAGTTTGCAGGGTACGTGTCCCACTGCCCATCCTTTTGGTGGAGCTGCTCATTTAATTCCCCCGAACCCCAAAAAAGTTTAAATCGCAAGGTTCGTAATTTGGAGAGCCTGAAAGTTGACTTTCAATTCATTTAACAACCAGAAATATTATTATATCGGCTAAAATCAACATTTGATCCTATCATTTTTAATGCAAACCCATTGCTTTATATGTCAGCGAGATACGCATATAAAAGACTATCTGGTCAGAGGTAATTATGTCACAGCTTTTTCTCGGCATGACAGCTGGATAAACACCATCTCCAATAAACATCTCTAATTAGGGAGGAGGATCTGAGATAGATGGTGTTTGATTTATTACTGAAGGAGAATGTCCATTTGCCGGAATATTATAGTGAACCGTCGCAGGGAGTGTTCCCGCTAACGCACCGTAAGGAATATTTGGAGATGCTCGAGGACAGGTAAGCGGTGTTTCAGGTTTTACGCTGTTGCTTTGTTTCGTGCCACTGTAGAGGACGAACCACTTTTCTAGCTACCTCTCTCTCCCACTGACACCCTAATTTACCGGAGCCACCCAGAGCTGTGAAGGCGAGCCTAAATCTGGGGGCAGAGAGGTGGTAGCCTCTTGGCTACCGGACCTTCCACAGCCCGAGCAGGGCGACCAAACTTCCGCGGAGACCAGCTAGCTCCAGGCGTTACTGGGAGAAAGGCGGCTGGGGCGAAGGCCCCGACAACAGCCCTCCTAGCTTCTCCTTTCCGCGCCCCTCCTCGCGGCCACGCGGGCCCGCCGCGCCGGACCCTCCGTGCCATGCTACCACTCCGTCCAGACGCCTGGGAGGCAGTGGCCAGAGCTGGTAGCCGGCTGCTCCAGGGCCCGGAGGACGCGGCGCTCGTCCCCCCCCACGACGGGCGCGGTAACCGGGAGCTGCCCCCGCCACCGGGAATGGGTAACGGCAAGGGAGCAGGGTCACGGGGCGGGGGGGAAGGGGAGCGAGGGGGCTGCCGTCTGCGTGGGGGAAAGTTTGGGAAGCCGGCCACCCCCTCCGCCCGAGGGTGACCCCGCAAACGGGCGGGCAGCGGCCGGAGCAGCTCCCTTCTGCCCTCCTTTCCCCCCCAACCTGTTGTGCGGGGCTGCAGCCCGCTGCCCTCGCTTTAACCCCTCGGAGTGGGGGTGCCTGCGGTCGGGGTGCGCAGCCCCTCCCGTCGGGCCAGTGGCCGGGGCGTGAGAAGCCGTTACCTGTCAGCGCGCGCGGAGGTCCCGCGGCAGGGAGGAGGCACCTGGAGGCTGCGGTAGCAAATTTCCACGCAAGAACCTGCCACACAGTTTAAATGTCAATGACGGCAAAAGAGGGGTGCTGCCTTCGCACTAACTTTCCCTTAATATCCACGCCAGCGCCTCCCCCATTGGCTGGGCCGCCCCGGTGACGTCACAGCGGACAGTAGTTAGCTAATGAGACATTTTAGGCTACACGAGTGTGGACGGCGACAGCCTGGACACCACCCGCCCCGACGGCGGGCACGGCCGGGGGCTGAACCGCGGGTCAGGGCTCCCCCAGGCAGTGTAGCGGCGGGGGCTGCTCCGCCCCGTGCCATCCCCTAGGCCTGCAGGCAAACAGGGGCTGCGGCCCGATGTCTGCCCGCAGCCGGGCCCGTCCCCGGCTTCCCAGGCTGAGGCTGAGTTTCGGCTTCTTCCCCCTGTGAAATGCCCTCCGAGGGCGGACGTTCTGGCGTGGGTGAAAAGAAACCCCAAAACCCTGGCTCAGCCACGCGCCTTCTCGGAAATTCTCACAGCACTCCTGTTCCCTGCGAGACGAAGTGAGCAGGCCGCGGTGTGCCCCGGACACCACAGCCCGCCTGCGCTGTGACCCAGAACCGGCGGGTCCTGCCTGGGCTCCCTGCACTCGCCATCCGCACCTTCTCCCTTTGGAGACGGAGGGAGAGAGGCTGTTGTTATTTGCACGCACTTGGCAGGGTAAATAATTTATCAGCCCCAATTCTGGTCCATCGCCTTCCCAGGCGATGGTTTTATTGAACTACACTTAAATGTTTCACGAACCTGCCGCCCGCGGGGTACGGGGGTGCCGCGGGGCTGGTAGCCAGCCCCTCTTCCCTCTGCGGGTCTATGGGCCAGAGCCCGGCGGGGAGCCCGGGGAGCCGGGCCGCGTAAGTCCCGCACGTTGGCAGGTAGCGGCGGCCCCGGGGGGCAGGCCCCGGCGGCGCTGCCAGGAAGGGGTTTCGCGGTACGTTTGGAGCCGCTGCCATTAAGGGGCTTGCGGCTCCCTGCAACCCGGCAGGGTCCTCCAGGGAAGCGTTGGAAACACCACGGCTCCCGCCTGCTTATCTGGCTGTCAATAAAAGGAGATGGCTCCTAAAGCAGGGCCAGGTGCTGCCTCCCCTGCTCTCCAGCTCGCCGCTCTCCAGAAACTGTTCAGGCGTGAAGCCAAGTCTGCTTGGCCAGGCCTCGGCGGAGGCAGGCAAACAGTCCCCTCGCCAGCGCCCGAGAGCTCTCTGTTTGCCTTTTTATCTCCTGAAAAAAATACAAAAAAAGGGGGGGGGTGGGGGAAGATAGGAGTGGGAAGCGAGGCAGGAAGGTGGGGGAGCGCCGGGGGCAGAGCCCGTGTTTGGCTGTGAGGATAAAAAAAGAAAATAAATAAATTAAAGTAATAATAATTAAACAGGGGGGTGGGGTGGGCTGCCAACCGTGGCGCTTAGCGGCCGGGGGGACCCTCCAGCTGCTGGGCCGGGCCGCTCCTCTGCGGGGTTCCCCTGGCCAGGCCCCCCCGGCCAGGCGCCGTCTCACCAGGAGACAAACGGAGGTGTCCGGGCTCGGAGCGGGCCAGCCGCCGCCGAGCAGCCGTGCGGGGACGGGGTGGCTCGGGCAGGGAGAGGGGCCGGGGCCGGGAAGTAAAAGCCCCCCCCAACTCCTCCCCCATGTGTGTGTGTGTCCCTGTTATTATTTTTTCCTAATGTCACCGTCGGGTCCGCAACCTTCACCTGGCCCGCAGAGGAGGGAGCAGAGCCCCGCGGGCGCGGAGGGGAGGCGGGAAGGGTTCGGGCAGCAGACAGGAGCAGGGGCACGGCAACGTGTTACAAAATGTATAAGCGTTATACATATTTGCTTTACACCACGATGCGAAGTTGTGTGTGCGTGGTTTGGTTTGGTTGGGATTTGTTTTTTTTTTTTTCTCGAGGATGCCCCAAACCCCTGTGTTCGCATAGATTGAGCAATTCTCAACACACACTGTAATAATGAGCTTTAATTCTCTATCCAAGCAGAACTTGAGCAATAATAATAAGCACATCAGAACAATTTGTTTACTGTGGCATTGCACAGGCTGCAGGGTCCAAGACTAGCTACTATAAACGGTAAAAACCAAAGGAAACTCTCCAGAACAGGGAAAATATTGCGATAGAAACGCGGTTTTGGCTTTCAAGGAAAGAGGCACTTGGCTAGCATTTTAGCTGGGATGTTTTGCCCTTGTCCAAGGTATGTGGTTTTAAATAATTTCTTTGCATTTCCCCCACAAGTTTCTCTGCTCGTCTAACATTTCTCTTTCGCCCCAGGATTCTTTTAAACCTTGGTGAAGAAATGTAATTTTGCTCTTGTTTTCGTCGTTGTTGTTTTTTCTTTCATATCCTCTCGTCCTGTCGGTTCAGCCCTCTAGCAGTTTGATAGAAACTGAATAGCTCTATCTCTTCGAATAAAAAATATGGGAGTTACTGGTGAAACGGCTTCTTGTGCGTTGCCGTGTGAAGTTCCGAGAGGTTTCCGCCTGCGGTGCGGCTGCAGCCGGCCCGGCTTTCCTATAACTTGATGCAGGGTTGCACCTACCTTCCTCTGGGGCGGGCTGAGGGATCACACCGGGCGCCCCGCTCTTTGAGCCTGGCGAGCTGGAAACTTGCTGGAGCAAGCGGGATTAGTGTGCGGGAGTGAGTGTTTGAGGGGGGCATTTAAGATGCTCTGTGAAACTTCTGTGAAGTGAAGCGTCCTAAAGACAGAAATTTAGCAGGAGTATATTTCCCCTCGTGAAGAATCCCACTGCCTAACAAGACAATTATTTTCAATGCCGTAACCTCTTTCGCATCCAAATAATAATAAAAAAGGATTCAAAATGAAACACTCTCCCCCCCCCCCCCAACCCAACCCAACTTCTTGCTTAAAAAAAGAAACATACAGCTATAAATCGTGTCTTTCTACCTTCACTTTGTAGCCGGGCTTTCTCGCCAGCTATTTATTTTTTATTTTTCCTTCTCGAGAACTCCTAATGCTATTAATTTGTCTGAAACTTTATTCTGGGCTGTCTTAAATTATTTCCTTTCTCTATCCTTTAAAACATTTTCATAATAAGCATGACTCCGGACAATGTTTGATTTGTTTTTCTCCCCTCATCCCGGTTTAGACTGAGACATTAGCTGAATTCCCTGGGGGTGATTGGATGCAATTCGCTGAAAGTCGACAGGCACGTCCTGGATGTTAGAAATTCACTTTTCCTCAACGTGACAAGGCTGAGTTCGATCTACAATTGTATTTGAAAGGGCAATGAGCGGAAAGATCTCCCATCATTAAAGCCTCCCTGTTCTTTAGCAAAATAACAAGATACTTCATTTGCACACAAACACTCAGGAAAAAAAAAATAAAAAATCCCCAAACCCCAACCGACCCGCGATAACTCTTTAATGAAAAGCTATTTCTGCATAATTTGGGAGGGGACGAGGACATATCAAAAGGTATCGGAGGTCCCCCAAAGCGCCCATGTGATCAAGCTGACTTTTTACTTTAAATCTTGAATAAGATGTGAGTTGTAACAAGGGGATTTGCACTTACTCCATGACCCTTGTAATTGGATTAAATATAGACTGAGACGTACAAAAACATACCAAGATTGACACCTGCCAAATGGACTTCCTTATGATTGATTGTGATGCTTCGTGCTGGCAACAATAATGAAATAAATTGTATGGATAAAACAGCACATTTGTCATTTCCGTGCCATAAGAGAGGAAGGCAGCGTGTTAGGCAAGCTGTTATCTGACAGGAGCGAGCAGTAGACACAACTAAAGAGCTAAACAAGGATTCCAGACATTGACAAGACAAATTATAACTTGTCACAACCTCTTTAAATTCAGAAGTTTTCAATTAACATATAGATTGCTGTTACATATAAGATCGGCTGGACTTTAAAAACGTAAGCAGGCAGGACGCAGGGGGTCGGGGGGCCGCGGAGGCTGCCGCGCCGGCTCTGTCCCGGCGCTCACCGAAGCAGCGGCCCCGGGCTCGACGCCCCGCAGCCGCCACTGCCCCCGGGACAGTTCTCCGGAAGCGGCTGAACGAGCCCGCTCCAGCCTGTCTTTGTGGCCGTCCGGCCGCAGCGCGGAGGGGCGCAAGTAGCGCATCCCCTTGTGGCCTGTCGTGCTCCGCCGTGATGACCCACAGCCCGCTCGGCCCGGACTGTAAATTGTAGTCGGCGCCGGTTGTCCCGTAGGTAATTGATTTGAATTTATGGCTCCCGGCTGCAATTCGCAAAGGGAGTTGGGTGGGATGGACGCGGCGAAGGAGGGCTGCCACCCTCCTCCGCTCACGGCCGCACCCGCGCAGCACGGCTACCGCCGGACTCCCGACTCGGCCAGGTGTGCAGGGGCCCCTCCAGGAGCGGGGAGGCTGCAGATCCCCTGACAGTGTCGTGTCCCTCCCCCTGCCCCGCGAAGGGACTAGAGCCGGGATGGGACCCGATCCCGGCTCCACTCCCCCGGCAGCGGTATCGTCCCACTCGTGACAGAGCCGGGCTTCCCAGTGGAAGAAATCCGTGGTCCTGCCTAAATGGGAAACGTCCCCTGCAGGGGAAAGACACAGTGGCGCAAGGATTTGGGTTTGGGCAGGGGTTCTTAAGATACCCAACAGGCAGCGTGCTCTGCCTGGGGCGGGGTCCGTGTTCGGCCATCTGGTCCCAGCCAGGTCATTCTGGGGTAAACCCTGCCCTTCCCGGAGTGCTGGGAGGCGAGAGAAAGCTCTCCGGGCACGGGCCCGAGCCCTACAGCCTGGCCAGCTCCTGTCGCGACCCCCAGAATGCCAACGAAATATTTTCACCCAGGACACGCCCGAGGCGATGCTGTCCCGTCCCGGCGAGCATCCCGCGGGAGCAAAAAGGGATCCCGACTCTCCTTGAAAACCGTCGGATCCCACTGGAGGGGCAGGTCCAGCGCTTACACAAATATTTTTCATCCCTCTTTCCTTTGTGTGAGCTGGTTTCTGCTGGGTCCGAAATAGGAAAAGCGCACGGCAGCAGCAACGCGGCTCTCCCGGCCATCGCTGGGGGCAGGGGAAAAGGACCCTCCCCCCAAAACCCCGAGTCCCAACTTGGGAAAAAATAACTAATATTCCTAGGCGACCTTTCCATTCGCTGTAATTACCGACAAATTCATTCCTCTAAATTAAATGCTGAAAGTGATTTGAATCCTTGTAAAGCAAAAAACCAAGTTCCATCGAATTAGTTGTAGCCTGCCTGCTTTCCCCAGTGACTGCATCTATTAACATTATAATCTTCAACACCATTTTTTATGTAACACTATTGTTAGTAAATCAACTCCTCAGGTCCACAGAGACGCTGACCCCTGGCAATTCAGTGAAAGTGTAATTATCTCCCCGAATCTTGGACAGATTTAAGAGATTACATTTCAACTAAATCTATATCAATGCTAATTTTTTCCAGACTCCAGGTGCTAGGCTCTCCGAAATGCTGTTTCTGCCCAGCAGAATGGGTTACAAAGAGGAGAGGGCTTGCTGTGTAGAGGGCCAAAAGAAATGAAGCCCCACATAAAATTGCACCTATTTTTTGCTACAAAACCTGGTTCTTGTATGGCAAAGTTAAACAAAGCAGCTATGCTAAATTAGCGTTAAATAAAGGCTAGTTTAATGCTCGGTTACAGTCAACTGGTGTATATTTGATGGCTAATTGTCTATCAAAATTAAAAAGAAAAGAACAAATGATTCGTTAAAAGAAGGTGTTAAATGCTTCGACAAAAGGACATTTCACAAATATAATATCTGTGGATGGTGAATTGTCCTTTTGAAGCTTTTTTAATGTACTAAAGGCCTGGGACTCCCTAGATATGAATAATGGGGAAAAACACACTCTTTTATTCGGAAAGAGCCTCTTTTAAACCAGGCGCTCTAATAAACCGGCAAGGACAATATTCCTGGAGGAACGGGGACCGACGTTGCTGTGATTTCCGACGGCCACTTACATAAATAATACCTCGGCAGTAAAAAGGTATTTGAATGTTATTTGGTTTGCGCTCAAAGAGACCTAAGCTCCTTCCCGGCGGAGAGCAGCTCTTATTCGCAAAGCAACCGATGTCAGCGGGGAGAAAACAGTATTTGTGGGGCTGCGGGGACGGGAAGTGGACGAGGATGGGGACGGGGATGGATCCTGCCTCCGTGCCCCGCGGGCAGGAGAGGTGAGGTGCCTCTCGCCCCCCGTTTATTTCTTTATCAGGGTAATGGGCCAGGAAATATGTCAGGAAAGGGGGAGCGGGAGAGCCACAAAAATAAGAGGCAAAAATGGGCCCCCCTCCTAAAAATCTCCTGCGCGAAGTTAATTCAAGAGGATGGCGGCGAAGCGGCAGCCGGGATAGCCCCCGCCGGCTCCGCGGGAGCGGAACCCTGCGAGGCCGGTCCGTGTGGGGAGGGAGCGGGTCCGCGCCCCCGCGGAGGGTGTGTGGAAGAGCTGGAGTATGCAAAAAAAAACCTGACTAAATCATGCAGCAAGAACGACAAACCGTCTGGAAAATGGACCCATGGAGCAGCAAGAATGTACTTTTTTATCTTTGACAACTTGTGTCCTAAAGAAACTATCTTGAAGATAATTGAAATGATTACAATTCATTGCTGCCTTACTTTGAGTAGGAACAGTCAAATAATGAAATCTTAGTAATACATCAAAAATTTAATTTACATTACACCACCGCTCGAGGTTTCCTTTTTCTTTTTTTTTTTTCGTCTATTTTTTATGCCCAGCTTCCCCTAGAAATCTTGTGCTCACACATAATTCTGCACTTCGTTACATTATTCATATTTTCGAGGTTATTCTTCATCCCCTCCAGCCCTTTCTGCTTTAGTAATGGTCTCTGAAACTTCCAGGTGTGGGGGCTCTTTCAGTGAGCAGAGTACCCCAAACAGCAAGGAAGGACCACAGAAGTCACTCCAGCGAGGCTGGGGCGGCTGCTGCAGCCGGGTGATGGAGGAGATGCTCCTGCCCCAAAGCCTGGGCAAATGGGTTGGGTTAACCCCTGTCCTCCCGCAACTTCTGGATGAGGGTTAGCCAAAACCTTGGGCAGGCACTGTCACCCCCATCAGGGTCCCCCCCCACCCAGGGCAGCAGCGATAATTTGGTTTTGGAAGCTGTTCTGGGGCTCAGCTCCTTATTATTATTGCTATTATTATTACAATTATTATAACTATTATTAGTAGTATTAACTTTATTTTTTGTTATCATAATTATCACCATTATCATAATCACTGTTGCTATCAC
This sequence comes from Lathamus discolor, assembly GCF_037157495.1. Taxonomy (NCBI): domain Eukaryota; kingdom Metazoa; phylum Chordata; class Aves; order Psittaciformes; family Psittacidae; genus Lathamus; species Lathamus discolor. Next base: position 63,646,851 of record NC_088889.1, on the reverse strand, counting down.
TATTTCTTATTATTGCTATTGCTATTAATGACTATTTTTACCAGGAAAACATTTCCTAGAAGCTGTAGGGTGTCCCCAGGGATGGGGGTTCTGGCTGGGGTAGTTTTTGCCAGAGCTTTGGGCTGGTGGAGGGCAGCAGCGCTCACCTGCCCTGGGAAATGCAATGGAGCGAGGGTGACCCCTCTGTCCCAAGGTCCCCCAGTTCACTCTCACATTTGTTGGCCATGGTGCAGCCCAGGATGCTCAAGCCCCTTCTTGGCCTCTCACCTCACAGATTGTGCAAGAGGCAGCCTGCCTTTTAATTGAAGTCAGAAATGGACCAGGATACATACTCAATGCAACTAACTGTTTCTAAAAAAAAAAAAGACCATCTGGTAATTGTCTTCCTTTAGATCTTCCCTTAATTATGCTTTTAATTAAAGATGGTTCAAGGCATTGGACCACATGAAGGGCAGTAATTACAAATTACATTACAAACCCAACAGATGTAGCTCTATCTGCTGGGAAAAAGGTACTGGAATAAAATTTGACTAAACTTTAAGATAAATTAATCCGCTGCCTTGAGAACAGAAGCACATTTTTTATTATGCAGACTCTAGCCAGGATTTAAGTTCCCTGTCATGATTGTTTTCATATTTCTTTGACATCTATTGATTTGGAGGCAGCTGCAAGGCTTTGTCACAAGAGAGAAGAGCAGTCACAATATATTAGCTTGATGGCATAACTCGAATATGAGTAGGAAGGATAGAAACATGACAGGGAGCCACGTGACCAAGTGATGGGTCTCCAACAAAATAAAGAAATTAATTTTTAATAAAAAGCTTTAAAAATATGGCAGCTAGTGCAAGAGCGAGGGGAACAAAGAGACTTGCTCATTATCCAGTGTTGGAGCCTCTGAAATTTACCCCTGGAGATTAGGAGGGGACAGACTTTTAATTCCCAGATAGGACTTGTGCACTGGGCAGAAATCACAAGGAGCAAAGCCCCTGCATGGGTGTGCTCGACTAGAACCTACCCTGTCCCGGCACCTGGCCCTGGCCTGGGGAATCTGGGACACAAGGGTGCTGTGTCTGGGCTCCCCTTCCCTGTCAGGCGCTGGAAATGAGCATCCCAGTTTGCCCATGATCTGCTCAGAGGCAAAACTCCAAAACCCCAACTAGAGTTAAATGTAAAGCCCCTTCGGTGAGCGGATGCAAAGCAATGCAGGCCTGATAGCCTCTGTAATGAGGCAAGGCAGTGCAGGCTCAAAGATTTCCAGAGGGAATATAGTCCTGCTAATCTGTGGTCACTGATGGTTCCAGATAAGCTACTTATAATGCATATTGCAGGGCTGCAGGAATACAGGCGTATGAACTCTTCTACAACGCCCTGGTTTGCAGGCGCTGGCTGACACATTGGGAGAAGATCAAGCAATTACGGGCGTAAGGGTTTATGAAACCCAGTTCTGGTTCAGTGGATAAAGACATCACTGATGATCAAGGGGATGTTTTTAAGTCTATCTCCAGTTCAAAGTAAGTGCCTCTCCTGCATTTTGCCAAAATCCTGTGCTAAACATATAACTGGGAGCTCGAAGTATTTGAGCAGGTTTGGGCAAGGTAGTAGAATTTCCCTGTCTGGGGGAGGCTGTTTGTTAAAAGCAGTCATAGAAGTCAAGCTGGAGAGCAGGGACAGTGAAGATTCATGTCAGACGCTCCATCAGACCATTAAAAAGAAATTAAATTGGGACATTTAGTCTTCCCCTCTCCCAACTCCATCTCTGTGGGAACAGCATGACAAAAATCTGGCCAGCGCCTTAGCATAGGGGTGAAGCTGTCTCCCCTTCAAGTCGCAACACAGTCTGTGATGCCTTCAAGCATCTCTTGAAGGTGAAATTGGACACAGGAAGCTTTGGGTGCGAGGCTGCTTGGAGTTCCCCTTTTTGCCTGCAACCACTTGCACCTGCACCCCCTGAGACCTTATTGACTATGGGAGCACTGCACAGGCACCCTGAGTGCTTAGACTAGGTGCACGTGGGTTTGTATCACAACTCTGGCTTCTCCTCTCACACACGTAGACATCCTGTATCAGGCTTGATTTCCAGCCTGCCTCTGCTTAGCTGAGCATGGCAACGCCTGGCCCAGCCGCTTTCAGCCCCAGAAGATGCCACAGCACAGACCAAAGACAGATTAATGTGCCCATACGCCCCTTGCATCCAGCCTCAGCTATATGTTCATGCTTTCACACACCCTCTTTTAACAGCATCACATTTTTGTCCTTCCAAGGAGTGCCAGCCCCTGTAAATCTCTAACCTATTTTCTTACCTATTTCTGGATTCCATCCTGCATGCAGTGGAGAAACACAAACAGACCCTCTTGGCTTCTCAGGGCGCTCATGCCAGGAAGGTAGTTATTTGGACAGACCTCTTCAAATGCCTCTTAATCGGCCAACTCCAGGTTTCCAGTAATACTGTAATTTATGATTGCTCAGTGTCAGAAGGTATGGTTACACAGATACAATGCGCAATGCAGCTCCAGTCTAGGAGTCTACTCATTTCATTTTAAAATCAGCAAACGTAACACTTTTCTGTTTGTTCAGATTTTGCCATCATTTCCAGCTCTCTAAAAGTGACCCTGATGACAAAATTCTGTATGAGAAACGCAGAATAATTTCAGCTTTAAAAATGATGCTACTGTGAAAATTGCATATGCTATCCAGGAAAACCTATGCATATAATGCAACTAATCAATATAAGATTATTGATTCTCTGGAAAAGCTCATACTGCTTATTTATAGAGAAACTTTTCACGCATGTTCTGGTTTAAACTGTGGTTAAACCACAACAATATGTCATTGAGTATCAGTCAATAAAAACTTTTCCCCCAGATTGCAATAGTGCTTTTAGATCAGCTGCAATATAGAATAGAGATGCATTTAAATGTAGTCTATATTTATAATCTATGCAATAGTGCTTTTAGATCAGTTACAGTATAGAATAGAGATGTATTTAAATGTAGTCTATATTTATAATCTATGTGAATTATAACTTTATTTAAATATGTCCTTATCTAGAATATATTTGTATTCTCTGTAAACTTTATAGAAATCGAATCTATATTGTAATAATCCTTCATTTCTTCATGATTTGCTTGCTCTGCCTATGGCAGAAAGGATGCCACGTGTTACTGGACAAATGTTTGTGAAATATGTGAAAGACTACAAATATTTCCCTGATCTGCTGAGTAAATCTCAGACCCTTTTTGGTGACATGGTCTGTACTTGTTTACATGGCAAGTAAGCGAGGCATGCTTTTCTTTGAGTTGCAAGACTCGCTAGATATAAAGTTCAAGCCATACATACAGGTCTGGCTTTCATAAGTCTGATTCAATGCTTGCTGATGTGACAGACACTTTCCCAGGTCCATGCGAGAGGGTCGCTGCTCTGAAATCACATCTTGCACAGTGCATGATGGTGTTTATGTCAATAACTGAATAGTGCAGTTTTTATTTCTGTTGTTCTTTCATGATCGATATGAAACATTTTTTTTCTTATTGTAGTGTAAAATGGAGCTTTTTCTTGAAAAAATGGGAGTCCGTGTAGCTATTTAGTGTGGAGAATGTACAGTTATACGTATGAATTTTGTGATTCTGGGGGTCTGCCCAATAAATTGGATAGTGATTGAAAGCAGATGGCAAAGAAAGTACATGGAGGAGTCTGTGTCTTTAACAGCGAATCTCACAGCCATTCATGTGTGAATTGTATTTCATGCAGTAATGATGTTGCATAAACTAGCAGTTTCAGAGGTGTAGAGTAGATACAATAATGGCAGTCTTTTTTGGCGCAGAAGATCCCATTCCTCTGAGCTGATTTTGCTTGTGGAGGATCATGAGTTGGGAACGTCTGTGTGATTCACAGTGGCAAACCTGGCTCTGCAGGTCAGTGTGAGCGACCAGAAAATCCTGCTGTAACGCTGTCATGCATTTTCTGAAGCCATGTTTTTGAACACACGAATAGATGGAGTATTGTATTTTTTTTTCTTTCCAGTTTTAAAGATGGATTGTATCAATAACATATCATCATAGCAAACAAAGGGTGAGAAAATACCCTCTCCAAGCAGAACAGAAACTAGTTTAATGCTTCCAAAAAGCACTGACAATTACTTTCCTAGGCATAGAAATGTCACAGTTTTAAGGTACAATATTTTGGAGTTCAGTTCCTGTTAAACGTTTGCATTAGGTCTCGTATTTGGGGTATACCTTGCTCAGTGACAGCTTCATCCATAGTGGGTCAGATATTGCAGGCTTTACATGGAGACTGCACCTCTGCCAGTGTGATCTTTCCAGTTAGGTTTGAGAAGAGCTTACAACTTGGGTAAAGAATGAATATATATTGATTTATTCATCTTTGAGCACATGGGGAAAGCTTGAAGTTGCTGTGGTATCTGGAATGACAGAATTAGTTACTGAGGACAATATCCAGAGTATATCTGTTATACAGCTTTTCAGTGTAATACCCAAATGTCTTGTCTGTGTGTGCATTAGATCTTAAAGATTAGCCAAAATCTGAGTATTTAGTCATTTATTTATATTTTTTCTGATTAATTTAAAATCAAGAAGTTTGAGACATTGTTAAGAACTTTCCCTTCTTTCTTTAGCAAATGATTCAGTTGTCCTTAGCCAGCGAGTTGCAAACCATTTCTGTTAAACATTTGTGTTGCATTGAAGTTCAGTTAAGTAAAACATTGTGTAAGTGTGTGCGTTTGGAGGGCTCTGTGTGTGTATACATTTACCCACCTATAGGCATGGTCCCTTAATTTTTTAGGTCTATCAGAAAAAGAATCTCTCTTTTTGTTACAAGGACATGTTTATCTGTATACAGTCTGCTGTGTGTCAAAGGGATAACTATACACATGCAAACGCCAGATAAAGATACAACAGGACAGGATTTTTTCTGTCTATTCTTACAAGATTTACTGACTGGCACTGGAGAGCCAAATGCTTCCTTCACATCACCGCCTCACCAAACCTGACCAGGAACGGTACCTGTACAATACAAGTGGGCTCCAAAACAAAGAAGATCTGGGGCAAAGCAAGAATACTGAAATCATTCTCATTTTCTTGTCTTAAAAAAAAGAAAAGGGTGTTGGTCTGCCTGCAGTTATCTGCCTATTAATTAGTAGTGTGCACTACAGTTGGGATTTGAAGGACCCACATATGGTTGTGGGCCTTCTCAGCAGGGCAGCAGCAGAGCACTTTCTGCTTGCATTAAATTGTACATGGTTTCACCAACGAAATCAGAAATCTAAAAGCAAATCCCACCACTCAGAGACAATGTATAGATTTGTCACAGTCCTTTCAGGACTGAGAATCCTAAAATCAATGACTGGATTACACTGATCTGTATCTGTAGATGTCTCATCTGCAACAGATACAGTATTGATAGGTTGCTTCATTTTACCAAAGCACTTCAGATCACCATGCGGGAAGGCACAGTGAAACTGTAATTAGATTTTCTGGTGTGAGAAATACTTCTTAAGGAAGTCAAAGCCATCAGCGGGACTATAAGGACATTAAGAAAAAAATTAAAAAACAGGACTGCAATGTTTAATGTTATATTTTGTGAGCAGTAGGACATTACCAGCAATAGTGGGGGTTTGGGGAGTAAGGGTATTGTGACCTGGGTATAAACTGCTTTTAGAACTGATATTGTTAAATACGAACATTTAGAGGATACAGAGCAGTGAGCAGTTGCTACATGCATCAAACAGAGATCTATATTGATCTAAATGTGATTAATACTAACCATGTCTGGTAAAAGTGTGCATCACAGCCCAAAGCCAGATTTACACCTAGACTAAAGGTGTGTGGAGGAAAGCCTAGCATCTCTGAGGCTGGTGGAAGCTTAACCATTGATCTCCCCTTTACCTGTCTGCTGCTTGATGTTTTACTGCAGACATCACTTACTTGGATCCACAATCTGCAGGTAAAAGAAAAGAAATCTGACTCAGTAATTACAAATTTTGCAGATTTTGCACTTGGATGTCCAGGTTTTCCAGACAACAATGTGTTTTTCTAAGGGGTTTTCATGACATCCTAGTATCCTGCATAATTTCTCTCTGAGTCACATTCCAAATCCCCCTATTTAAACAAAAATCTTGCCTTTACTGTCAGACTTTGACTAACAGGCATAACATCCTCAAACGGCTGTTCCAAAATCTGCTGTACTGCTCATGTACACACACAGAGAGCTTGCGTAAGTGAGTAAGTGTGTGTCCCAGGCTCTTAAATTCATGAGGGTGAGATGGAGGCTGAGGCATACCAGTAGCTGCTGAAATTCTTAGAAAATATGGAATTTACAGCAGTTCTGTAATTGATTTTTTTGTTCTTGTCTTCAGTCATGCTATTAGCAATGCTTATTGCTCATAGCAATATCATCTGCATATTTGTAGGAGTAAATTAAGCATCTATATTACATGCATGTCTTTTGGAGCCTATGCCTGGGGCAAGATAAGAAAAGGATCTAAAATAAAGGGAGTGTTACATTTTCCCTAAAAGTTATCCAAGGAATGAAACTGATAAAAGTAGTGTGCTTTATAGTAAGTAGGTATAACCAAATTACTAACTTTTAGATACCACTCTAGCCATTTCAGTTTGAATCAAACCAAATCACTGAAGAAAGGCATGTAAAGGGTAGAACTATCGGTGAGGAAGAGTAAACATTAAAAGAGAGGAAAGTCTAATGAAAAGAAACCCAGTATTGACAGATTATGTAAAGCAGAAGGAGATGCAGTAGCAAAATGCAAACAGACTAAAATATGCTGTTTAGCAGAAGAGGGCAGCTACATAAGCCAGCTCCAGTTTGTGAAATTTGCCCTTCCCTGCAGTGTCAGGCAAGTTCTCCTTAATGCAGAAAACTTTCTGGAGCCCCATATGCTTTGAGGGGAAAGGATGCAAAGGGAACAAAGGCAGAGCCTTCAGCGAGCTCTAAGCCATGTACAGATGACCTGCCTGCATCTGGTGTTTCTTCACAGGTCCCTCAGATCCAGATAGGTTTGGTTTGGACATGAGGTGCTGCCTGCCCATGTCAGCCTGAGAAGACAAAACCTGCAGTGACCTCCAATAATGCAAGGGTGACCCAGCCAGGCTTTAACACAATGCCTTTGTAATTTGTCTCTGAGACAGGCATTTGCTGAAATATGGTGGTGATCCTTAAGGGTGCACCTACAGATCCTGCTCTAAAAAATATTCTTCATGTGATTTTGCAAGGGATTTCACCAGATTTCTGAGCTTCTTTGCTGCATGCAAAGTTAAGGCTTTGCCTGAACCTTTGCAGGGTCAGGGATCTCTATCTTGATTATGAAGCAGCATCCGTGGTTGTAACTGATTTCTGTTTAAGAGAAACCTTTGTATATGACATCAAATGGATGTGTGGTTATGGTAACAACAGAGCAAAGCAGCCCTTGCATACAGAGCTTAGAAATGAGTCGGACTTCGGTTCAGTACACTGTTTTGCAAATGACTTCTGTCTCACATTACACACAAAAAAATTATTTTACTGATATGAGATACTCCAGAGGAATAAAGATTCTCTCAGTATCTGGTGCTTGCTTAATACTAGTAATTAATGTTGATTGTGTGCAGTTGGCCTTTAACCATTATTCAGGCATCTATGAATCAATCACCTGAGGAATGTCATTGAGAAAACTGAGGAAATGCATTTTTGAGCACGAATCTCTCACTCAGTAGAATGCTGAAGTTTTACTCAGTGGATTTTACCTCCAGGAATAAAACCTTTCAAGCATTAATTTTGCACGTTTTAAATTATATTTTATTGCACAGCAAAGCATACCTACAAATATACTCCTGTATATAGAGAGCTGGTATTGCAGCAGAACAGGTCTGCACCTATGTCTGAAGGGGTCACTGGAAACTAGATGTGCAAGCTCCCACATGGCAGCATAAGCCTGACGAGCAGTAACAGCAATTTATATAGGCTGCTTCAGTGCAGATCGGATGTAGCAAAAAATGTCTTCTAGGTTGTATATAAGCCGTAAAACTACAGAAAAATACTGCACAGACAGCAGCTGCTTTTCAAACATTAGTGCCATGGTCACAGTCATGTAATCATTTTTGAAGTCTGTTTGGTGATATGTTCATGATATGAATTAAAAGCCAGAAAAATGCAGTGTTAAATAGCGTGACAATACTCTCCCAAGCACAAACCAAGGCATCAAATACCAGGAAAACACAGTTACACTTCAAGCATTTTATTTTTAATCAAGGCAAAATGTTGGTAGGTGTTCAGTGTCCAGGACCTGCTTGAAAGCCTTGTACCTGATTTTCAGATGTTGGTGTCCCTGCTCCTGGAATGGGCAAAGGCTCTGGATCAGGCCCTGCATGAATTCTCCTATGAGCTCTCAAACACAGGAAAATTTCATTTGCTATGAAAACTTCACATATACATATGTGAAGTATACATGTGAAGTAAGCTTTTATATATAAGGTTTACACATATATAAAGTATAATGGAATAAAAAGAAGAGATGCTATCTCAAAATGATAAAGTGATATCCTATTTTCACTCATATCTACAAAACATTCTAAAAATATTAGCTGCATAGTGCAATAGGAAAGGGCATTGGTCTTGGAAGGTCTTAGACTCATGAATGATTTCCTCTGGCAACAAGTAAACCTACCCACACCTCCAACTTTAGGAAAAGCAAATATGTTCACAGAGATCTCCACTAGTCTCTGCCCTGAAGCCAGCTTCCTCTCTCTAAGATCACTTTTATTTAAGTTTCTTATACTTCAGCAAAATGCAGCAGAGCTTGACAAATTCATTTTGCAAGAGAAAGTCTGTGACAACTTGTTTGCTTTCCGGGTTTGAAATGGGGACACAGTGAAAAGCATTCCTAAAAAAATAAAAAGGTTTTTCACCACAGTTAAGCTAAATTTTACAGGGCCTGTAATCACCATGGTCTACACTGCCAGATATGAGCACTGGTTAATAAGCTGTTAAAAATCTTTTGTATACATTTTGGGTGCAGTTCAGTTATTTGGGCTTACAAATTTTACTTTCTCAGGCAGCCAAAACTATTTTATTTTGTAAATAAGATTTTGGTTTTTTTAATACAAAGTTACAGTTAGCTTTTTGAATAGCAAGATCTGATTATTAGAAACTAATGAATTCTGTCAAGACCTTGAAAATATATGTATGCTCTGAACTGGATCGCCCAGTTTAATCTCCAGTGTCTTTGACTTCACTAAGTAGGTCAGACCAGCAGGGACTACAGATGTCATAACATAAGGTTAAAAATCCAAGCAGAAATACTGAAAATGTGTGATCCCCAAACTCTGCCACTCCATGAATACTTGAAACCCCTCAAACCTGTTCTCAGGTAAGCAGTGATATCTGCAGAGGATGTAATTACAATATTCCGCTAAAGAAATAATTCAGAAACAGCTGTTGGCAGAGGCCATCCAAGAAGAAATGATATTGTATATGGGTTTATTGGGACTCCATCCTTATTTTGCACAAGGGGTTGTCTGCAGACAGGGTGGGATGGGTAAGGCAGGACAGACAGTGTCCTTGCGAGTCCCTGTCCTGAACTGCAGAACTGCACTTGAAAAGAAGGAGCCATTTCAGCCATGCCTGTGAAAACTCTCTTGGGGATCTTTGATGATTTAGGCTACCAAATGCAATGAGGAACTTCACAGAAAATGACCTATCATGCTGGTGCGGCACAAAACCATCCCAAATAGAGACTGTGCCCACCCTCAGGGGTCTGGGATTGTGGTAGCTGAAGTGGTGCCTGAGGTGCTGCTGGGACAGGGTGTGACTGGGGAAGGTGGGTCCCGAGATGTAACCAGGGATGGCATGTGCTGTGGTGTGACCCGAGTTGGCAGGTCCCAAGATGTGACCTGGGCTGGCGTGTGCTATGACGAACATTTAAGAGCAGCAACTGCCCACAGGCAGGGCTGGGCAAGGGTGATAATCTGAGTCATGAAGGTGTCCCCAGATCACCTGATTCTGCCAGCCCCAGAGGGCATGGGGTGCAGCCTGGGCACTGCCCTTTCCATGGGAGTTCCTGGGAACTGCAGAGCTCTGCTGCAAGGAGACATCCGGGCAGGTGGCACTGGCTGCATGGTGATGACCCTGGCTGGGGGACAAGCGGGTGGCAGCAGGAATTAATATGCACCAATAATTCATAAGGAGACTTAGAGTGTGAGGGGGCTGATTCAAGTCCACAGAGCATCTGAGCAGGGAGAAAAGAGCCCATGTAAGCTCTGACCTGTAGATATGATGCTGTTGGGATGGGCAATGGCAGCTGCTGCCCCACCTTGCCTTCTGAAATATCAGTGCCCTTTCTTAAAATAATGGAACAACTATAGAAATAACACATTTAGGGGTTCTTTCTGGCTCCTGCTTTTTGAGATTTAGTCCCCAGTCAGGTGGACTAGAAATGTATCTCTGAAGGAAAACCGAGATCCTCAAAGACCCTGATCCTGGGAGCCGGACGCTAGACAACAGCAAGCTCCTGTAAACCTGCCAGAGTCAGGGGCAACAGCAGCTTGGGAAGAGGCTGGTGTTTGTGATAGAGCACTACCCTGTGCCCATCTGGTCCTTCAGGGTTTCTTCAAACATTCACCTTTCCACGCTAGAGGCAGGAGAGATGTGGGAGATGCTGACATGGGAGGGTGTTAATGGGTAGCAGGGGGGCTGGGATGCATTCTGCCCAGATTGCTCCCGGAGGCTGAAGGAGGCCTTTGGGGAGGATGCGCCAAACTGGAACCTGCAATGTTATAGCTGAAGGCAGGCACCATGGGCTAGGTGCTGACAGCAGTGAATCTTTTCCAGGGCCTGGCTGTTCCAGATCCTCTGCTGTGAGCCCCATTCCAGCTGCTGCTGCAGCAGGAGCCGGCGTGAGCACAGGACACCCACGCTGTCACACGGGTTTGCTCTCACTGCAACACTTGCTGCCGCTTGCCAAGTGAGTGGCACAGGGGAGACAGTGGATAATGCTTTGTATTGTGCTCCTCCAGCACCTTTTTCTCTTCCACAATCTAACCATTGTGTGTGTTTTGTCGTGATTAAACTCCAGATGAACATCAAAGGGAGAGAAGTTCATCAAAACAGGAATGAAACAAAAGGCTTTTAAAACGCGGTTATCATACACCAAGCAATGCTTTTCAAAGGTGGAAAAGTTCATGTTAAATGTAGACTACCTCACTGGCACTGCTTTAATGGTGAGGGGACCCAGCTGGCCCTCCATGCCATCCAGCACCGTACTTGTTGCTGGAGCTGTTACTGCAAATCTCTCTCCAGTTTTGAGGCTCCGTCATGCATGGGTGCTGGAGCTGGCTGAGACCCCTGGTGTGCAGGGAACAGCCATCAATGACCTGGGAAAGCACATGCTTTATTCATACAAGTGAGTGGCACTTTGCTGCTGAAAATATAAATAGTGAATGTTTTTTTTCTAATGAAGTGCTCTCTAACGACAGCTGGGAGACTTTGCTTTTCCCCAGGAAAAAAGTGCTGGGAACTCAAATAACCAGGAATAGTTTTGCAATTCACAATCGTGTTTATAAGCTATAAACAGTGTAAAATGCAGTAGCCGCTAGAGAATTTTAAAATCTGGATGCGGCTCATGCACCAGCTAATTTCTTTACTAAAAGGCAAAAAAAGACCTAGTGGGAGATGGGATGAGGCTGGTTACGTGATTAGCACTTCTTGCCAGGGGAAGGCAGAGAAGGTCTCCTTAGGAAGATGTCTATTAGCTAAGGTCATGTTCCAAGAACAAGCCGAGATCTGCTCCAAAGTCCCTGACATCTGGGACAAAACCCAGTTGGTGATTTCAATGTGAGTTTAAACTCACAAGTAAATATTTATTACTTACTTGATTGCTTACTTTTTTAACAAAAATGAGAAGACTTTTTGTTAAGACAAGTTGACATCTTCCCATTTCCCATTCAATAATTGCTCTGGTGAGAAAAAGCACAGCAAAGTGGAGCAGGTGAGAGATGTTTCAGCTCTCAGTGAAGGGGGTGAATAAAGCTCATAGTCTTGGAGACAGTAAAGGATTTTTTTTTTCCAGATATCTGTGAAGAAATACATTGTTTATGGATTTGGAAAACTGTATCATGGAAAATAAGAAAATGGCCTCCATTTACCAGTCTTGTAATCACCGAATATGCCAAAGTCCCACTGAGGCAATACTCATTTTGTGCCAGAGAGACAGCATACGGCACAAAACAATTTTTATTCTCAATTCTAGGTAAAAAGTTTGTTACCACGAGTTTACACTGGGATCAATTTATACAATCCAGAAGCGGAAGCCTGAGGATGATTGTCTGTAAGGTCTGTTTCGGAGGATAGTACAGGTCATTTTCTTTGTTAAACCCGTAAGTCCGTAGGGTTTGTTGACCGAGTACATTTGTTTATCTAAAACACTACCCCCCTGCTACTAGTAGAAAAAAAAAAATAGAAACTAAAAAGAGCAAATATAAATAAAAATGAGAGAGGGAAAAAAAGTCTCTTAAAGCCTTGTAATATGAAAAACAGCCCAGCCCTCCCCATTAGCTTATTTCTAAAAGTGATCCATGCAGGGAATATATATGCCAAAGAATTCCATGAGCTGAGGGTATTACATGGTACGATCCAGACAAAGAGGATTTTTTTTGCAAGTCCATATAAAGCTGAACACGAAGATAATCCACAGCTAAAGAAAGCCTGCAGGTAGCTACAAAACCCCAAGAAAGACTCTGCAAGAAGGGGTAAACAATTAACACAAATTTTAACTCAATGTGCTGTCACCTTAATAGCCAGCGAAGTCAGCTAAGGCGGGTGTAATATGATGAGACAGTTTAATTCTTGTTATGACATTAGCTGCAGACTTTTACAACAGCTGAAAATGCTGGAGTGAGAAGAGTTTCCAATTATCACCGAGCTATGGTACACAACTCTGGATTAGACCAAGGCATGAACAAGGGATCCTCAGCCTGACAAGCAACATGGAGCAATAGCTGCAGAAGTTTCCCAAATCTGATGAAGGTGTTTTACATTCTGTTGATAAAAGGTTTATTTCTGATAAAATAAAGCTATTTTTAAGAGCCTAACAGTGAAACCAGCTCCCAAACTGTGTGTGATACAGTATTAGGTATCATAAATCTGCACATTCAGGAGGTGAACTGAACCAATGTGAAGCGATTCTGTTTTCCCAGCATTAAGCTTCAAAAAATTAAAAGTCACCCAGGCTTGAAGGCAGATAGACAGGTAATAAGCCATGACAGCACTTCACGGGAATCCGCAGGAATAGGCAAGTAGGTCTGGGTGTCAGCCGTATAAATATGCTCATCAGACCCAAAGCTCCGAATAATACCGCCAAGTGTGAGCATGTCAATACTGAAGGCAAGCGGGCTGTGAACAGTAGCCTGAGGGAGTGGCGAGCTCAGCCCATGGCCTTCTGGCAAGGGAGGCTGCGCCCACAGAGAGGGCCTAAACAAGCCTTAAATGCAGATCCCTGAGCTGGGAATGGGCTGTAATTCACACGTTGGTGGGAAGGTTCTCTGTCTGGGTAACACAGAGCCATGCTCACTGGCAGGGGATATTTCTTTTCATAGTTTGGGACTGTTTTGCCCCAGTTTGATTTCATAGCTTGGTTTTGATCTTGGTTTTTTTTTTGTAAATTTCACAAGAACAACACTCCTCCTGGACCCTGCGTACAGAGAAGGACTTGTCATGCCAAACCACGCACCTCCTTCATGGCTTTTGTTGGTCTCTTGTGGGCAATCGCAAACATGGGAAGTAGCTGGGAGGTTTTAAATAGCAACTCTTTAACCCAAAGATGGCCAGTTTTGTATTGCGCATATCATGTTGCTCTGCCTTTTTTAATACTGCTTTTGGAAAAATGGGTCATGGTTTCCTTTTCAGATCATAAAGAGAGAAATCATTTTGTCAGGCTGTACAGTGCTTCTGAGTTTCCTCCATGTCACTTCCCATAAATGAGAATATAGGGTCTAGAAAGGAGAAAAGTAGACTGTTAAGAAGATAACTGGGGAAAGCCCCACCCTGAGCTGGAAAAGGTCTTTGCTGAACAACGACTTACAGTTCGCTAAATCACTTTTTCCACTCATGAAACCACCATGAGTGCTCCACGTTTGCTGATTACATCCTGAAAGTCTTCCCCACCCAAACTGGGTAAGGTCTTTGCTGAAAAATAAATCATCTCTCTCTAAAATGCCTTTCCCCACTCTTCTAAAACCTCTGTGAGTGTTTGCAGAAGTCACCTCACGTGGCTTTGACCGGAGAAAGCATCAAGAGTCCTGCTGCCCAGGGCACTGTCTGACAGCAGGCAAAGAAACAGGATATCACAGGGGGAGAAAAGCTGAACCTCCACTCAGACCCCAAATCCTAGCCGGGGAGACCTGTCTGAAGTCAGTCCTTGTTTTTTCTTTTTCAGCAGTCTTTATTTGGCAACTCATTTTTCAAAACGTTGACCTGAAATGTTGCTGTGTCATGCAGTACCTTATTCTGCATGAGAAGATAATTTCTCATTAAGATGGCTGGCTTTCGACCACCCCCCCTCCCTGGTGAATGAATCCATAAATAATATGCTTGAATATGTACTGGATATGCTCTCTCTGCTATTTGCAAAGCAGAAATGAAAGCTTTGGGTCTGTCATGTGTCTCTGGGGACCAAGGGGCAGCTGAGGGGTGGCCAAGGGGTGGTCAAGAAGTATCCAAAGGGCACCCATCCCCTTGCAGGTGCCCTCTGACCTGCAAAACTCTCCTTACATTCTTGGCTCTGCAGTTAGCCCCTTTGCATACGGTTTCGCTCCCTCGGTGCAACCTACAATACTAACTCGCTGTCTGCTCCTCTCCCAGAAATTCACCTCCAGCCTTTTCATTTCATGATGCCAAATCCCTGGAGTGAAAAGGGGCTTTCGTGCCTTTATATAGAATTGCAAACCTGTATTAAGCCTCAAAAGATATTTTTATCAAAGAATCTTGACAGCTGCCAACTTCCCTAAATCCCATACTATCATTACACGTTTAGTCTTAGACAGGGGATTTTTCTGGGTCTTCCCTCCTGACCCAACGATAAAGCCAAGTTGGTATGAGATTGAAGATTCATTTATCTCTCCTTGGCAATTATCTCTATTACTGCCCAGAATCCTTCCCAATCTTTTTAAACAACATCCTGCTATTAAAGCCACTTGGCAGGCATTTAAAGCCCTGGGATAAGTTAACCATGCACAAAATATCCCACTTGGGTAAGGATCCAGCTATAAAAAATAAATGGTTTACGTTCTGAAGGCCATGGCTCAGGATGGGTATTCTTCATTTGTGAAGAGAGGTCATCATTGCTGACAATAAAATTATGTAGGACCTGATCCTCCCCCACTGAGCTCAATAACAAAATCCCTCCTGATTTCAATGGTGTTTTCCAGGGTCAGTAGCCAGGAAAGCCGACATTCCACAAAGTTGCTGAAAATCTATAATTGGATATATTAAGAGGGCTTTCAAACAGATGTCAGATTTGGAGGCTTAGTGTAAACCGTGCTGCAAAGGGGATGATTTCGTATAACAGAATCAATAAAGCTTTTCTTTTTTTTAACCTTACTTTCCTACTTGATCTCTAATGGTGGAAAAGCTGAGCTCTGAAGACTCACCATTGGCATGGAGGAGGTGTCAGGAACCTGGCCGGAGGGTGAGCCACCTCCGTATGGGAAAGATCCTGCCAAGTGACCTGGTGTAAGCTGCCAATGTGAGGGGTGTAATCCAGCAAGCATTTGATCCAGTGGCTTTGCTTACACTACGGAGGTAACTCGTGCGTGTAAGTACTGGAATACTGAGCCCTTATTTTCATGGGGTTGCTGGTCTCCTGTCACAACACATCTCTTTGGGGGATATGATTGAAAGTTTTGATGAATTTTGCCATGCCTTACATGTCTATATTTAGTAAAATGAAGCTTAGTTTGTATCTTTGGAATAAGATATGGAATTATTCCCCCAAATGCATTTTTCAACTCACGGGCTGTACTTCAAAGTGTTCTTTAATGCCACTTTGAAAATGCTCACTGGTAGCTCTTAGGGGACTGGAAATCTTCCATTTCTACTTACATGGTGCTTTTCTTACTGATGAGCATCGTTTTGCCTTTGGTTCTCTCACAGAGAAAAGGTTTCTGTGCTGGGCATGGCAGGTTCAGGGACAGCAGGCCCCTGGAGATGGGCATCGATGAGCATGAGGGGCTCCCCCATCACAGGACACTGGGAAAGGAACACCGGTGCTGGGTTTGCACCAGGTTGCTTCACCCTTTACAGCCAGATCTGTAAACGTGTGTGGGTTGTCACCCCTCCAGTGTCCCCATACCATGTGCCCCAGTGGGAATGGGGAAATACTTGCAGCTCCCATGTAAGTGGCTGCTATCTCTGCCATTGTAACCTGCCACAGGTCCCTTCTGTGGTTCAGTCACTCTCTCGCAGAATCATAGAATAGTTAGGGTTGGAAAGGACCTTAAGATCATCTAGTTGCAACTCCCCTGCCATGGGCAGGGACACTTCACACTAAACCATGTCACCCAAGGTTCTGTCCAACCTGGCCTTGAACACTGCCAAGGGATGGAGCATTCACAACTTCCTTGGGCAACCCATTCCAGTGCCTCACCACCCTAACAGTAAAGAATTTCTGCCTTATACCCTATCTAAATTTACCCTGTTTAAGTTTTAACCCATTACCCCTTGTCCTGTCACTACAGTCCCTAATGAAGAGTCCATCCCCAGCATCCCTATATATAGCCCCCCTTCAGATACTGGAAGGCTGCTATGAGGTCTCCATGCAGCCTTCTCTTCTCCAGGCTGAACAGCCCCAACTTCCTCAGCCTATCTTCATACAGGAGGTGCTCCAGTCCCCTGATCATCCTCGTGGCCCTCCTCTGGGCTTGTTCCAACAGTTCCATGTCCTTTTTATGCTGAGGACACCAGAACTGTACACAATACTCCAAGTGAGGTCTCCCCATTGTTTCTCTTTCCCTACCATATTGGTGAAGCAGCCCTCCTTGAGGCCACAGTCACAAAGCTTGTTCCTCTTTCCTGGAGAGAGCTTGATGGGTTTTTTTTTCCCCTTTTCAGTGAAAGCTGAAATTCAGCAGAAACTGGTGAGACCACCACAGAGAAACACCAGTTCACCGCACTGTCTAGTACCAGCTTGATCTGGCTCTGGCTCTGGGATGTGCAGCTTACAGACACGGTAATGAAAAGAAATATTCTGAAAAGGATGAGTCAGCTGGAGGCCAGTGGGGAGAGCACGCAGGATGTGACTGGAATTTAAAAAGTTATGAGGCTACATGTTATTTTGAGCCCTGCCAATGGAGAAACTCATACATGCAAAATGCTTTGTCATCTGGCATAATTATGTTACTTTGCTGATTAGCTAGTAAATGCTTCTTGAAATGTTTTAAGACAATAGTAAGTACATGAAATATAAAAACTTCCTGCTGACACCACTGACAATGGTCTGCTTTATGTGTTACTGTGAAACGTCTTCCCCAGAATACCACCAGACTGTTGAACAGCCACAAAATTGTTCTCTCAGTAAGTATTAGATGACTTAACTGTTAAATGGGCTCAGTTACACTAGCTTCACTCCTTCACTCCTGTGTTGAAAGTGCTGATGTGAGCTGTGGGTACACTCACACTCACAGTGCAAACTGTATTTCTGTGCTTGATTTTTGTAGGTTTGCATCAATCAGGACAGCTGCAGTTTGGTGTAAAGTTTCTTTTCTCACTCCTCCAGCCGGGTACCAACGTGTCCTTCTTGCCTTTGCTGGGAAGCAGTGTGCGGCATTCGGATAATCTGCAAGACAGGCAACTTTCAAAGATCTGAGGCTTTGTCTGTAAGGTTCTTTAAGTAAATGACATCAGAATTACATTTATTTGTTGTGTGAGAAGACATACTTTCCCTTTCCTCTTTATAAAGAGCTGATCCATACTTTGGAAAGTCCTGCTTTCCAAACCTGGTCAGACTAGTGGGGTGAGTCCATGTTCATTTCTGAAGCATCTCTGAGCAGGGAGTCGGGAAGGAAATGCCACTGAAAATGGCTGTGACTGGCCAACCTTTGCAATTGAACTATGTCTGTCTTTCCTGCATTCCTTCGGCTTTCATTCCAATGAACCTTGTCCTTTACAGAGACACTGACGTAAACTGTGTAGCTGGTCATCAGAAAGATGGGTACCCACTGGTGAGTGTGAGGCATAACTACTTGCTACCCCCCTCAGAGAAGTAGGTCCCTTTCTCCTATGTGAATGAACAAGACATTAGTTCAGTCAGAATAAAAGAGAACAGGTAACTTCTCAAAGTTATTTCCTGTAGTCTTTTGTGAGAAGCAGGGAAGTATTGATGGTGTTTTATCACCCTCATTGACATGGTGTGAGAGCTTATTCCCTGTTCCTGAGATGGTTAGCAAAGGGCCAGAAGTGGGCTCAGAGCCATTAGCAGTTTTCGCTGAGGGCTTGTAGAGGACCTATACATTAGGAAAAGGGGCACTGGTGAGTTTTAGACAAGGCAACCCAGTTTCAAGCCCAGGAAAGTGCTGGAGCAAACAATCATACAACTATCTGTAAACACCCAGGGGGTGCGGTAACTACCAATGGGGATTTGTCAAGAACAAACTATTTTAAATCACTCTGGTTACTTTCTACGATAGTGAAAGTCCTGTCATGCAGAAAGAAGCAGTGGTTGTACCCCTGCCTCCAGTTTTCTCTCACTTTACAAAGGTAGTGCAGACTCCTGCCCTGAAAAGTGGAACTGATGTTAAGTGATTACAGTCTCAGATGACCCAAAGCAAAGAGGACCAGTGGTAGGTGGGGAGGTGGGATGACATTCAGAAGGACCATGTCTGGCTTGCAGAAGCAAGATGCGATGCAGAGGGGATAAGAGGATTGCAGCCAGGGATGGGATGAAGCACAACCAGGTGGATGCCATGCTCCCATTTGGATGCTGTGTTTCAGGTGCAAAAGCCATACTCTGAGAGTCTTCAGAAGTGAGCAGTGAAAATGATGAAAGACCTGGAAAATACAGCTTAAGAGAAACAGATGAATGCCCAGGGGTTGCTGAGCTTAAAAGAGGAGAAGATACTAGGGATGAAGAAATTGTAACAACATTCATGTGTGTTAAAGATGGTCATAAAGGGGGAAGAAGGACTTTCCGTGTTCATCCTGGGTAGGACAGGAGCAAACTGGCTTAGTATGCAGCAAAGATACTAATTTCACACCTGAAGCAAGCCTTTCCTGACAATAAGACCGATGAGATCCCAGGACAGGCTGCTGGTGTGGGCACAGGCACTTCAGGGACTCAGGGGATATTGTCTAGGGGCAGATGACTCACTGAGATCCTACCCTGGCCTTTTATTTTAATATACTTCCATGAAACAATCCTATGGATTTCATAAGGATACCTCCTAGAATAAAACTTCCTCCATGGGTTTGTTTCTCTGCCACAGCTCACCTGGGTGATCCTTCACTCTGGTGTAAAGTGGGTGTGAAACGCTGCGGCTGGGATGTGTCACTGTCGTACACCTCTGCTCCAAAGTGCAAATAACTCCCCAGGCTGTGAGCTGGGGGGGACGGGCCTGTGGTAAGCGATGGGTTCTGACTGATGAATTTTCACAGCAGGTGAGAGCGGCAGGGTACACACACATTACAGATTTCACATACACCTAGTAGCACTCAGGAAGACAAATTGAGTGAATACCCCAAGACGTGGCTGCTGGGTCAGACACCAGCCCCCAGCATTACCCAGTGGCAGACAAATCCCTGCCCTCAGCCCCAGCGTGTGTTGGAGAGGCAGCGCTTGCCCTGTCTATCCCTGCTGAGATGGAGGGGGTGACACTGCTCCCTCAGCCAGCTCCCAATTTTCCTCATTACCTGCTCTAAGCTTCCCTCAAAGATAAGTGGTTCTTGTGCAAAGGTGCTTATTTAGACCCAGCAAACAATAAAATAAGTCTGGATGCAAAAGGCTGGTGTGATTTTGACAAGATGCATATAGAGGTTGGGTGACTAGTCTTAATTAGGCCATCTTTGTTTACATTTGATGTTTATCAGCTAATTGGCATGGCAAGGTGTGAGTCACACAGCTTCCCTCTGGCATGAAATCAGTTTGCAGGAGAAAAACTGGGAGAACAAATGATCCCAATTATAAGAAAACCCACTGTGCTAATTACCATCCCATGGACGACAGAGCCTCCCACCTGCATCCTCGTGCACAGCCCCAGCACTGGCATACTCCTGTCTGCATCCCCAGACTCTCGCTCCACTTGGGGACTGCCACATCCCCACCCTGCCACCACAAGAGCAAAGGTGATGCTACACCAGCCCCTCATTTAGTACCCCACAGCATTTTTTTGGTTTAGCTTGGTGGAGACCATCTCACTGCAGCAGCTCATTGGGAAAGTCTCATGCTCCCAACATTGCGATGCCTATCAAATCAAATCCTGGATGGTTGCTGCAGTGGAGTTGGGCTGGAACCTCACTGCTTAGGCTAATTAAAACCAACATTCACACCTAGCCTCGGCTCCTTCGTCCCTCCCACTTTTTAAAAATATTTCTAGACCACTGTAAGTCACCCAGTTTCCTGCTCTTCTCTCCTTGTACTGCTGGGGCACTTGACTTCAATGTATATACTCACACATACTTTATGTATGTACATATATGCATACTGTAAATCTCCATCTTTCTCCCTCCATCCTTCAGGAAGCTGTTCTGCCGCTATGCTCATTCAGGTCTCTTCCCTATACACTAAGGGTCCAGTGTGCAGGAATGTTTCTTGGTTGCCCTTGAGTTGAATGATGATCCTGGAGGCTTGGAAAAGCCACAAAGCTCAATGCTCTCTGTCTCTCTGTCTCTCTTGTCTTCCCTTCTTAGTAGGGGTAACAGATGGCTGAAGCTTTCAGCAACAGTACCGAACACATTGTCACTCCCAACTGAAAGTGAAATATTCAGTGGCATTTAAATTAAATAGACTCTAATGCTTCAGTAATATTAATTACGGTTTTATTCATCCCTGGCCTAATAAATCAACACATAAAGATAGGATGATCCTGTGGCTGGCAGCAAAGCAGGGCTATTCTGCCCTTTGTAAGGTTATGCACACAAAGCCCCCATTCTTACAGGGACATGATGGCCCCTGCAAACATCTGTGCTCAGCACCACTTGAGGAGAAGCCAAAGTGGTAACATTTAAACTTTTCTTGTCCAATTTGTCCACACAACAGGGCTCAATTCAACAAGAACTTGCAAGTGAAAATTACAAAACTCGTGTTAAGTGGGTGAAAACTTTTCAGCGGTTTGGCTGCGGCAGGGGCCCCAGATTTATTCTGGCAGCGCCAGCTGAAGCCAAGGGCAGGGCCTCCATTCTTACCACTGAATTTGTTACCCCAGCTTCAACCTTTAAAAGACAGGGTGGGGGGAGAGGGTGGGGTGGGGACAGGGAAGTCTTGAAGGGTTTGAAAGCATCATGGCGCTAAGCTAAATTTCAGGATTTGGGGAGGGCCTGGGTGACAACTTTTCACACAATTTTTTTGTGTGAATACCACAGGGGAAATAGTCTGTATTTCACCAAGAACAGGTTTTCTCTCCTCACTGCTATACATATGTAAAAGGGGGCTAATAAAACTGTTGAAGAAAAGATCGCTGCTAGTAAATCTTCTGGAGACAAAACCTTCCACTTGTGATGCTTCAAAGCTGCTCAGAGCTACCAGTTTACTCCAAAAGTCCCAACTCAGGGCTGCTGATTGGAAAATAATAAGCCCTGTTCATAAAAACTTCACTCCAATTGTTAGGAAGTGAATACAGCATTTACATACAGAAGCTTTACTTGACCAAATGGCTCCCAAGTATACAGATGACAAATGTGTCACCTCTGCAGTTTAGCTGCTTTGGAAGGGGCCAGCTACAGTCAATTTATAAGGAAAATAAGCATATGATAATGACAAAATAACGCCATATCTCGCAAGTCATCACAGAAAGCTGGACCAGTTGAAAAAAACCAGAATGAAATGGGAAGAAAAAGCAGCATAGAGCTGCTTGGTGAAGCATTGGGAAGGTATAATTCAGCAGTAGCCCTTCTAGGAGAGAGCAGAGAGGAGCAGCCTCCTTCCCTGCAGAAACACAGCCCCTCTCTGGCCGTGTTAAATCATAGTTGCCTGGCACAGTGGGACTCCAGCTTGCTGCAAAGAAGGCAGCACAGCAACTGGCTGCAGTGATCTTGAATGCGACTGAAAGGAGGGATGCGGAGGACTGTTTCTGCAGGTAGCACACATTGGAGTGCGGCAGCTCCCAGCCATCACCTTTGGGAACATACAACCCGAATGAGCCTGGGCTGTGCCAACAAGCCGACCTGTACTTAAGTGCTTAAGAAAGGGATTTTCAGAGCCAATTCCTTATACAGAGAAGTATTTAAACTACCCTGGGACTAAATGCTGAGGAGCTTATCCTAAATTCGGCCAGGTGGAGGTCTCCACTAATCTTGCATAGTGCTTCTAGTTTGTGTTGAGCCAATAACACCTGTGCTGTGCAGTACAGGTATTCCTGACCAGGTGTCTCACCAACGGTATCTGCCACTGTCAGCCTGGGCTTATCTCATTTAAACCCCATTAGCTACTCAGATAACTAATTTTTCTCTCCTGCTGCTAATGCCTCTTAATTTGAGACCTTTTCTATGCTTTCTCTAGGTGTTCCAAAAGTCACAGTATTTTATGAAGGTATTTTCTGACAACACTGCTTAACTGCAGCCCTTGTCCAGCCCATCTGCTAGGGGACCTGCACAGTCAGGCTCATCTAATTTAGGAGCTGTGCCCTCAGGTTGCTAGGGAGATGATGCCAGGCTGCTCAGCGACTGGGGTGTGCTTCAGTGCCCTGGTAGCCCTGGTTGTGATTTTGACATATCAGTAATGCCTATCTGGAAGGTTGGGACACTGATGTGCTTGCTAAGTGATGTTTTCCCCCTATTCTTTAACATGACAAAAAAAGCAGTGTCTCCTGGTTGGTATACGGAGCAGACACCGGCCCCTCACTCTTCTCCATTTGTGTTACCAAGAGCAGGTTAGAAAACACATAACAGAGGGATTGATACTTGGCAATCTCCAGTGGGTGGCTTTCAGCAGGAGACACCTGAGACAGTGTGGGGCTTGAAGAGGCTGAGTGTGGTGATGTGTTCTGTTAACTGCTTCACGTTCACCTTCCCAAAGTAGCACCCACAAAGCCTGGCATGGCTGCACAAGTGGGGATGAGTTCTCACCAGTGAACTTCCTTACTGTGAAAGAGCAAATGCAGAGCCTCTGAAAGGACTTCTCAAAATAGGAAGAAGAGGCCAGCCTTCCTCCCTGCTGCCTTTGCTCTCTCTCTGGTTTTAGGCTTTGCATCTAATGCAACAGTCAAGTGTCCCCTGGGTTTGAGGCACAGGAAATGCTTTTCGGGAGGCAGAATCCTCTTTTCCATGAGGAGAAAGCCTGACACAAGAGGGATGACTGTGGGCATCTGCCCTGTCATGGCTCTAAGGGTGAGCGTGAGATGGGTGTGCCAGTGGCAAGGCCAACCCCAAGCAAGAGGCAGCTCTGGCCAAGGCAGAACAAGGGCAAGGCTGCAGGCAAGCAGCCAGAGACCCCGTAACTGGGAAGAAAGACAGGAATGGGGCTGTGCCACAGGGGAGCAGGGGTCCTGGGGAAGCCTGTCAGGGAGCAGCAGCTGCTGCTGCACCCCAGGGTATGGCTCATCCTCTCCCGGCTGTGATTTTACTGCCTCCACCAGCCTGTCTCTCCAGGCAACTGCTTTCTCCTGCGCCTCAAGCTGGCTCCGGGAGCTGGGCTGGCAGGGAGCTGCTCAGCTCCTTAATGCTCCAGCTGGCTCTGAGGTCCTCAGAGCAGCTGATTGAGGAGAACACACTCCTCTGCATGTCCTAGTTCTCATCAGCTGGCCAGGGCAGACCATAAGCCTGTTCAAAACAGACAAGGAGAGCACATGCTGCTCCAGCCCGTTCTTACCCAAGCCTCTGATTTGGGATCATGGGAAAAAAATATGGGGCAGGAGTTGCATGAGCTCTGTGGCTTGCTCCTGGAGTGGCAGTGGCTTAGCCCTGGTCCCTGCACTGGCACTGGCCCTGGACAGGCAACTTGCTAGTGTGCTGTGAAGGCAAACACAGAAGACGCTGCACAGGTTTTGAAGCCAAAAAAAGGTCCAAAGGTAATTTGTGTTTATTTCCATTCAAAATGGTTCATAGGAATTCTAATTGAGTCTCCTTTGACTACTAGTTTGGGAAAAATATTCAAAGTATCACGACTCAAAAATTAGTGGGTGTTCATGCAAACATTTTTGTCCTACCTTGTTTTGGAAGAGGGTTCTTTCTGGATCTGCTGTCTAGGTCATGTAGTAATACTTAACAAAACCATAATTCCTTCATTTAGGCTACATTTAATTCTGAAATACATCTCCATGGTCTGGTCTGCAGAGAAAGAATTAGTCTGAGGAGACTGGCCCGGAAGAGGCCTCCTCTTCCACATATTTAAGAACTGCGGGAAACATTTGAATGAATAATGTTGCTAAATCCTAGACAAAACTGCTAAAATCTCCTGGTTTTAATCAAGGAAGCATTGTACACCATTTGTAGTCAAGAAGGAAAACAAAGTGCATCATCCATTCCTCAAGCAGAGGTTGGCAGATGGTTTTTCTATTATACAGAAATCATACCTGCATACAGAAAACCAGCTTGCATTTTGAGGGAGTTAACCATTGGTAACTATCCCCAAACATACAACATATTATGTTAAACCTTGACTTTCTGTGCTTGGACATAAAACTTATGCAACCTGCTATGGGCTAACAAAAGAGTAAGTTGAAAAGCAACTTCTATATGGTGGAGATTAGCACAGAACATTCACTGAGTTTATCTCAAGATATAATTTGCTAACATCTTTTTCTTCCTTGCTCAAAACATTCTCTGGTAGTTATTTTTAGTAATGACATATATGTTTCCTAGTAAGGCACTTTGCATTTAATAGTAATAAGAAATAACATTATCTACTTTTTATGATTGAAGATTAAGGAGTCTATTCTAATAGTTTCAGTTGTCAACACAAGGTCCTCTGGTATTATGTTTCCTAGCTTCCCTGTTGTAAAAGAACATGTCTATGTAGATATTACTAATTTATCATTGCACAAAACAAAGTTTATGAACACTTAATATTTAATGTGCTGTGAATTTAATAATAAAAAATTAAGACTGTACCTTACATAATTTTTTAACTACCTGATTTTTACTCTTCTCATTATCTCTTTATGGCTCTATTCTGAGATTCTAAACCCCCAACTTGGATTTAAAAGCATTTAGTTGTATATACTGAAATGTAACTACTTAATCTCTAGCCCAGTTGAATACAAGGACAGCACCATGATAATATTAAGCATCATGACATTTATAACATATGTGGAACATAGGGATATAAATATACAGCTGTACTGAACTCAGTTGAGCTGTCCCAGGTTACATGACCTGAAGACCTGAGTCCTTTTGCTTGGTCCCGACAACAGATAGGCGTGCTTGCTGCTCTTTCAAAAAGCTCTGATGCTTTTTGCGTTGATAGTTTGCCTAACAAGTGGGTAGGCACCCGTTACAGCTTCTCCAAGGGCCTCAACTGCTGTCTGTCTGTCTGAGTAGTTTCTTGCATAAGCATGATTAAAAAAAAAAAAAGTTTTCTACTGTAAAAGATTAACGGATCTTATTTGTTATTCTGGCTTCAGCTTTCGTCAGCACAATCTGACAGATCTTGTCATTATCTCAAATAGCTCTCTAGGTACTCAGAATAAACAAAGCAGGTCGGGGTCCTAAACTGGGAAAGCGTCTTTTGGTGCCAGTGGCTTTACATGGCCCAGCTCCAGCTGAGGATCTGGCTCTGTTATGTCTTTACACACATACGCTTATGGTATATGATTTTGTTCCTACAGTGTGGTTCATTCTAGATTTCAAGTACTGAACACGATTCAGTACTAATTTCTTTCTTTACATTTGTATTATCTAGCCTAGCTGTTGAGGGTTTAGTCAGAAGAATAATTAATGTTTGGTTGATAACACGAATCCCAACAGCTCATCCCAGACAATGTTTCTTGACAGCAAATCCTGCACTGCAGAGATTAAGGGACAAATTTGCAAATGTCAGAAGGCAAGGACTGCATGCAGAAATGCAGGACATGTTCACCAGAACACCCTGTCTGCTCTGCAGTGGCTCTAACATCCGCATGGCACCAGCATGGAGGCACATCCCCAGTTTGACATGATGGCATACAGCAATCGTGTATTTAGGAATGCAGATCAACAAACATGCATTTAACTGGACATTGGTACATGCAGTTATCCAGCTTGCACACCCAGTGTGTGTGTGCCTCTTGGGGTTTGCACATCCTGCAATCCAAAGTACCTGCAACACAAATAGAGTAGATGCCTTCATTTTGTTAAAGATCTGGCACTGATTTTATTTTATGACTCATTTTTTCTATATGGGACAGAAGGCAAATATTCTCCAACAGAAGTTAAAAAATAACAATCAAAACTGGAATATTAATTCGAGCTTGAGTATGGGAAACAAGCAGGATGAGCCAGAAGGGAAAAGAAACAATGGAGATTGTGCCTTGCCAGGTGATACTGCAAGCAGAAAGCCACTGTCAGGGCTGCTCCATCAGAGAGAAGCATTCATGGGAAAAGGAAAGAAGAAATGCTACTGTGCTGTCGTGGTTTAAACCAATCCACACAGGTCGTCCACTCACCCCCCCCCCCGACCCTCCCCACTCCCGGAGGGATGGGGAGGAAAATCAGGAGAATGTAACTCCCACGGGTTGAGATAAGAACAGCCCGGTAACTAAGGTATAACACAAACCACTGCTGCTACCACAAATGATAATATTGATAAGAGAAAATAACAAGAGAATACGATACCACCGCCGAACGAGTCGACCCCCCCGAAGAGCCAGAGCCTGCCCCTTCCGGGTCACTCCAAGTTACATCCTGGGCATGACGTGCTGTGGTATGGAATACCTCTTTGGCTAGTTTGGGTCAGGTGTCCTGTCTCTGCTTCCTCCCGGCCTCCCCTCCTCCCTGGCAGAGCATGAGGCTCAGAAAGTCCTTGGCCAGACCAAACATTCGAGCAGCAACTGAAAACATCGGCGCCATCACCACTGTTCCAAGGCCAAAAGATCAAAACACAGCACTGTACTAGCTCCTAAGAAGGAGAAAAATGACTGCTGCTGCTCAACCCAGGACATGTGCATAAGAAGAAAATTTGGGAAACCACTAGGAAATTATTTGGAGTAGGAAAAACAGATTGTTGGGAATGGAGAAAAAAGCCAAGAAAACCAGGGACTGATGACCATTGCATGTCATCAGGACCTCTTCAGGAGAAAGGACAGAGGGAAGACACAATTACCATTGACAGCTTGATACCATGGCCAGTAAAAGCCAGCAGATGAAGTTCACCTACCTCTTCACTTCAGCTGCCTTTCCTAGTGGGACAGCATTCCCTGAGCAGCTATGGTGCCTCTTCCTGTGGGGAAGAAAAGACCCTCATGAGCTTGACTTTACAGAAACCTGCACAGTACTCCTGAGGTATTTCACTCAAGAGGAAAGGATTTACATGTTTGGATTTTATGAGGTGAGGATTCACAGAGTGTACTGGTACTCCCGTTAACTCCTGAAAGAGTCACTATTTTGCCACTACAGGAAGATGGGGCAGTGCCTGTCTAAGGGAGAAATTTGGCCTTAATGGCTAAAGTATCCCAGTAGGTCGTTTCATAGTACTGAAACTGTGATCACAGGAGAAAACATGGAAAAAGCCCACCTCCTTACTAGGCACAGTAATTTCTAGCTATTTCACTGGAAATGCCGGGTGTGAATAGCTTCTAAACACTCACCACACCAAATACTTTGTGATGGGAGTGTGGTACAGCAAGCAGGCAGAGTGGAGATCCCCTTGCCTGCCCACTTCTGCTGGATCCAGATGTACCTTACTCCTCCAGAGATTTAACAACTATTAGAGGAAGATGATTTCAGGGAATGAATAAACACAATGGCAAGTGTGATGTTAGGAAGATGACTGTCATCACAAATCTTCTGCTACTGTATCTCACTACAGGTCCCCTCTTCCACTCCTTGCTGCTACTCTGAGAACCTTGCATTCAGCCTCTCCATGAAAGTGTCCTCACAGGTCAGCACTGATGTGAAAAGGGGTTCTCCTCTCATAGTCTGCATGCTGCAAAGGAAAATTACTCAGTTCCTTCCCTCTCCTCTCTGGGCAACAGGACAAACCCTTGCACAACTTCTCATTGACCTGATTGTTACAGGTGACTTTCAAAGCAACACCTAGGGGACAGAGCTGCAAAATGCTACCAAATACAAGCCTCTAGGACAGTAAACAACCTCCACCAAATATGAATGACGGCTTTTTTAGAAGAAGTACTACTTGAATAAATGAAAATAACAGGTGGGGTTTTTTTTTTGTTTTGGTTGTTGGTTTTTTTTAATTTTATTTTTTTATATATTTATTTTTTCTTCCCCCCCCCCCCCACTTCTGAAGTTCTTGAAATCTATTTCTGTTGCAGTCAATGACTGTGCTGCCTGAAACATGGAGTGACATTTGTCTCCAGAGCCTTCCCCACCCACCAAGGCTCAGGCTGTAATTTATCAGCCAGGCTGGTTGGCTCTGACTGTGGCTAACTATCCTTCAAACCCAGGCTTGACACTTTACTGCTTCATAGCCCTCTGCAGACAAGTTAGTAGCTAATCCCCCTCCCGAGCAATAAACATTATATTACAGATAAAAAACCCCACCCAAACCTGTAATGTAAGGACTAAGGGACTAAGAGCTGATAGTCAAGTGTTCTAAGCAAGTGACTGATCTTGAAGCTTTCATGCTTGAAGTGCTGCTATATGAAATTTTGAAATACATGTGTGTAGCCATTTCCTGCAAGTGTATTCTTAAACTTAAGCTGGATCCTTTAATTGCATGTCTGTGAAAGCTGCTTTCTAATTTGCAGAGGGTTTGTGTAATGCATGTACATATTTAGTGAAAGGTAATGAAAACCTTCTTCACCTCCCATCCAATGAAGCATTAGCACCACCAGTTGGTCATCAAGCCTGAGTAACACACAGTCCCAACTGCAATAACAACATAAGAGCTTTGTTCAGGTTCTCAAGAGCAACGCATTGTGTCATCCAGATGTATTGTTTAGCTGGTTTGAAGCTGAGGCAGGTCATGTTAAAATTGCACAGGTGCATTTTTTTCTGGGTTTGTTGATTGTACCTGATCTGTTCCAGCTTGAAATTTAAACCACACTAATTAGGGAATCAGAAAACTGTAATGAGGAGCTCAGCTAAATCCCAGATCTCTCAGCACAGTCATGTTTTTAAGTTCATTGGTGAAAGACTGAAGAGGATCCAGAAAAAACACTGTTAGTGTTTAGGACTTCTTGAGAATCCTGATCCAAAGATATACTAATCTGAAGAAGGAAGTGGCGCAGAAGTGGGTGCTGATTTTCAATTCTCAGCTCAATAAATTGGCTTGAAAAGCTGCTTCTGCATAGCATACAGTTAGACTGCCTTGGACATACATAAAGTCTTGATTTATACACACATATGTAGTGACTCTCATGACTTCATGCACACACCTTCAAAAACAGGTGTGTGCCCCTGGTTACTTGAATGGTCTATGCACTCTTCTTTGCTATTACAGTTTGCATAGACTGCAAATGTTTTCCCTTTTGCTGATTTTTTGCTGTCTTCCTCTTCTCTCATGTTTGCTCATGAAGATGTGCACAGTTGTACAGGTCAACAGCTAAATGTTCAAGTAGAGACCAGTGTTCTGATCCCGCCTAAAGTGGTGAGATGCTGGCACAGGATGCCCTGAAAATCTGTGGCTAACCCATCCCTGGAAGTGTTCAAGGCCAGGCTGGACGGGACTTTGAGCAACCTGGTCTAGCGGAAGGGGTTAGAATTAGATGATCTTTAAGGTCCCTTCCAACCTGAACTGTTCTATGATTCTACAGTACTCTCAGAGATTTCAAGTTTCATTCTTAATTGCACGAAGGCCCCTGGCATCACCAGGAGCATGAACTATCTTTGTACTTGCTTTACAGGTCTTTTTTATTGTGAGAGTGATCCAAGAAAGTCTCAGTGTAAAAGGGAATCAAGATCACCATGTCTGGACTGTTTCAATGATCATGATTGGCTGAGATGGGGAAAGGGGTGTAATCAAGACCACACTCTCCAAGGAATAATGAGGAAGCAGTTTGTCAGTTAGGTGCATACAAAGGAGGTAAACTATATCATCTGCTTCCTTACAGAAACATTAACCATTACAAATAATAAATTGATTATAGGATCCCCCCCCTCATTCTAACATTAATATCTGGCCCATACCAGCAGTTTGATTAGTACACATTGGTGCTTTACTGTGTCTCATCCGACTGTTCAAATCACATCCCTGCTTGGGATGGCATCTGACAGCGACATCTGAGGCTGTAAAAGCTAATTCACTATGGCAGGATTGTCATTCTCAGAATCAGCATGTCCAACAAAATGCAATGCCTTAGACATTTTGAGTTT
This sequence comes from Lathamus discolor, assembly GCF_037157495.1. Lineage (NCBI taxonomy): Eukaryota > Metazoa > Chordata > Aves > Psittaciformes > Psittacidae > Lathamus > Lathamus discolor. The sequence goes on along the minus strand of NC_088889.1, from coordinate 63,616,239 downwards.
GTTAGTATTTTTCAATTAATCTGGCTTATAGGTGGGCACAAGAGTTTCAGCAATGACTGTGGCCTCCCCACTCTATACTCTTTACGAGCACAGAGCAAGGGGCAGAGACCTTGCCAAGCAGTTTTACACTCCAGGACCTGCTGTCATGAGGCACTGACACCAAGCCCAGAACTTTGCCATCACTCTTGAAACCTGAGTAACCAAGACCTCGATAGGCAAAACAAGTGATAGAAGGAAAAAAAAGGACTTGGAACTCATTTTTTCCCACTGGAAAAGTTCTGATACTCTTTGTGGAACTTTTGCCATGTGCTTTATGAAATAATCTCCCCTGTTTACGCTTGGTGGACTTGTACATATAATCATAATAAAATTATTTTTGTTTCCTCTTTACTTTCACATTGCCCTCTTCCTTAGTCAAAATGAGAGACTTTTTCCACAAAAACATATGTAATATTTGAATACAAGTAATCTATGATATTTTCACTGACCAAGACTACCAGGGGTTAAAAATGTAGAGCAGAATATCATAGTTCTCAGTAAGACATTTTCCCTGATGCTGGCATATGATGCTTACAGAGCAAGGTGCTTGGCTTATGTGAGTAACACCAGAATTCCTCACCTGACCAAGCATTTGTGGTGTTCAAGCCCTGCCTTCACAGGGTTGGAGGGGTTTTGAAAGACTTTTCTTTCAAGAGCTTATTAAAACTGAAAAATTACGCAGCCCATTGCTTAGCTGTTTTTCATAGGCTTTACAGTGCTCAGAGAGCATATCATTTTTGTACCCTGGTTCTTAGCTACACAGGCTCTCTCTCTGAAGAGGCTGGGCAATCTTCAGTGCCACGTAGCACTCAGAAGTGCCGCTTAGACTGTAAATATTATATGCTGCTGTAAGAACATTTGAATGGTAATATTCTAGCAATTACTTTCCTTTCAAGATCATTAAACACAAATCTGACTGTATTTTAATAGGACTGCCAATGTATTTAATGGGGGGCAGTAAAGGGTAGGTTTTTTTCTAATGGATGAATGTTTATATTATTATCCACTCTGAGAGACCACATTAGGAGGAGACCATATAAAGCTCATGTGTTTTGCTTCACTCCTTTTAGCACAGTATTCAATTTTTTCTCAGTTTTGCATCTTACAGTATGATGGCAAAACTGCATCTACAATAAATCCCACCACCATATTCTGAGACCGAATAAAAGACCAAATACAGTCATGCTGAAAAGAATTTGTAATTTGCATTTCCATCATGTCTGTTAAAATTTTAGAGAAAGCTAGTGCTTGGCAAGTTGACAGGTTTGGACAGTGACACCTGCTATGCAGCCACAGGACAGGCATTCTAGGACTGAGTGCAACACCAGCTTCTCCGCACCACTTCTCAAATACGTCTGGGGACAGCTTAGAAGCATCCCTTAGCAGGGTCAGTAGGTGTTTCTGCCTCTATGTCCATTCCCATCTGTGCTTGGGCTGCCAAGAAGAGTTGTCATCAGTATGAGACATGCCCGGGGTGCCATGGTCTACGCTGAAGTCAGCAACTGCTTTGCTGCAGCACAGACCCACCCACTGTCACTATTGCCTCCACCACAGGGACCAGCTGGCTGGGAAGCTAAAAAGCTCCTTAGCCACATGTCAACCTTAGGAGCAATTTGGACAAACTTGTCCCTGAGTACTTAATTCATATTAGTAAAACACCTGCATCATCTTGCAATTGTGAACTTACATCATATTTTTTACTTAAGATGGTAGTGGGTGCGAAGGAAATCAAAGTCAGTTTGGGCTGGTCCTCAGCAGGAAGCTCAGGAAAGAGCAAACACTGCAGTCTGTTTCCATTTTCCACTAAGTCCTTGAAAGAGAATGCTGGAATTGACTATGAGACACAACTGGTTAGCAGTTGGTAGCCTCTGGACAATAATTGGAAAATTTTGATTAATTTTTTCTTCCCACTTGCACACATACCATAAACACACACTTTCAGCTGCTAACTGTGGCAAAGGATCTGCATATACTTCAGAGTAAAATTAGCTCTATAGAGCGTATGATGTTATTACCTGTGCCCAAAATCTGGGACCAAAAAACATATTTATCTGAGGTCAGTACTTCCGTATGAGTCTGAATTTGTCAGTGAAGGTTTGTTGTTTGAAATGGCACACAACTCAATAGCTGAAGATGTGCACATGAATCACCTCTACCTTCTCTTATGTGTTTCAGGTGCAAATCTTGGTGTCTTCCTGGTAGATAGTTGCAAGCCAGTATTTGCAAAACGGCTACTGGTAAACCCAGGAGAAGTGGTTATTATAAGCCTACCAAGTAGAATTTGGCAGATGTTTATATGTCAGCATTGTAAAAATTGTAACAATTTACAATTAGAGTTAAAGGAGGGAGCAAGGTGGAAACATTTTCTATTATTTTGCATTGTAGTGGACAAGAGCAAAAGCCAACCATGAATTGCTACAGGACTGCATTAGTAACCAGGATGTATTGTGCTAATAAATGGAGTAATAAGGGTGGGAACCTCTAGTCAGGAATGGTTTCTGCAAGTTGCAGGCAGAAATAATGAAGATGATTAATTTTATCTCCCCCCTCACCATGGAAGGTCAGAGAAATAATATTGCACCAAGATCCCCCTACCCCACTGCTGTGGCTCAGCTCCACCAGCAGCACCTCTCTGAGCACCTGCTTGCCAAGAGCTTCTCCAGGGCTAGGGGAGAGCTTTTCTGAACATTCCCCCCCATTGGAGGAGACACACAGTACAAAGGAGGCAGCAAAGGCATTACATGACTGCAAGGACAGAGAAATGTGTGGAGCACAATACCTAATAGCTGAGATACGAAGTCAGAACATGCTCCGTGGTGAGTATGCTCCCAGGAATGTATGGTTCTTCCACTCCTAAGGGAGTTACTCTCACCACCACAGCTGCCACATTTGGGACTATTATTACAGAAAACTCGTTGACATTTTCTGAGTTAAGGATGCTTATCTGGAATTCATGGATATTTTAGTCCTTTTGTTTGCAGAAGTAGTTTGATATGCTCTTTAAATAAGAAGGTAAAGAGATTGATGTGTGATGTTTGTGGGTTCAGATGTTCTGAAAAAGTGACATTCCTGTATGGCAGAGGATAAAGCTTAAAAGGGGATATTATTTGTAAAAGCACCACCATGCACAGGCAGTGTTTATTTACCATTTAAATGCCTCATTTCTGTTCTGGCTGTCTGTGCTGTATTTTGCACAGGCACTTAAACTTGAGTATAAATAAATGAAAGAAGTAATGTTTATGCAGAGTTAGGAAATCAGGCGCTAAAAGATGGAGGCCACTCCTGCAACATCAGTTCAGCCATCTTACCCACATTTGGCTTCTGCTGATGGCCCCTTTAGTGACAAGCAAGAAGCAATCCACACTTGCATTTGAAGATCTGATCAGAATTATCAGTACTGAAGACACAGCTGAAATGTAACGAGCAGGCAGGCAGCATAAGCCAAGCTCTGGGTGCCATCTCATGACTGAAACACACAGGAAGTGATAAGGCACCTTGGATATCTTGGCAAGATTCCTCAAGATGGGAAGCATTTTCCTCTGGGCCAAGTGAGGAGCAGACTCTGCTCCAGGACAAAGGCAGCAGGTGCCAGGGAAGAGCCCTAGGATGGCAGGGTGCAGCAGGGACATTTGTCACTGTTCCCTCTGAGTGTCAGAGAAGAGGCAACCAGACCACACCATCTCATGAGCTCTGCCTCCCCTCCCACCTCCCCCTGCATTAAAAGATTAGGAGTATAAATTCCTCATCTGGTCCCCTTTATTTGTCCAGGCAGAAGAAGTGGAATATTTTGGCAGAGGAAAAGAAGGCACCTTTTGCTTAGTGTGTCTATTGAAAGGGTGAAAAAGTGACATCTTTTTTTCATCATGCTACAGCAAACTCTTGCCTTAAGCTCCTGAGAAGAACAGGCAGTAGGGAGAGATATGAGTGCAAGAAAAGGTTATGGTACTTACTTACCATGCTTGCTCTGTTACAACCCATGGGGAAGGTGCTCTCGCTGAGCTGTCCTCTTCCATAACATCAGCTGTGCTGACTTTTAAAGAACTGCTGTACCATCTCCTGCCTTTGACAAACCATTAGGTGTGCACAGCCTTCCCAGTGAGTCCCTGTGAAGTCTCTCTGCACTGAGCAGGCACCTGCAGGGCAGGTGGAGCCAGCAGTGGAACAGGCATGTGTACACCAAAATCTGGAATGGCTGTTTCAGAGTTGTAGTTTCAGGAGATGTTTCTGCACTTGGGACATGCCCTGTTTGGAAAGTCAAATCTTCCTTTGCTTCTGCTTTGATTGCATCAAACAGAAAAGCCTGAGATCAGTAAGATGTTCCCTGCCAACTACATCGCAGGTAAGAGAGAGGAGATGCTGTTTGGGGTTGGCTTTGGCTTCAAGGCAGTGTCAGGGCCACACTGCCATTTGGGACTCAAATTTGTTTGAGGAGCCATCCTTATCTTTCTTAGATGGGTGTTTTCCACTGATATCAGTACAGCACTACCTAACATGCATGTTGCTACTGCTAAAGCCTTTTCTTATGTCTTGCCTTCACTGGAGGGAAATCTAACAACTGAGATATGTTTGTTTTGTAGCCATGAGATCAAACCTCTTCCTACGCTAGGTGAAGAGACATGAAGCAGCACTCATGCAGCCTGTGGGATTTACCAGAGTTAGAGCAGGCATGGCTGTGCCCAGCTTGCTGGTGCTGCACAGGGGACCTTGGCACTGTGTGGAGCCATCCCTTCCACACCAGGGGTGCAAAGCATCCCAGTGCTCTTGTAGCTCTAGGTCTGGCCATGAAACTGAAACATGAAAACTGAACATGTCCTTAACAATCAACAGGGAATATCAGGTTCTTTTTCCTCTCATGCATCCCTAACAACTCTCTGGGTTTGCCTGTAGCAGTGCATTTGTTCTCAATCATATTCTGATCTAGTTACAGTTAATTCTGGGAACAGCCCCCATCATTACTGACAGCAATACATAGCCTATTGACTTCATCAGGAGGGGAATGTCACACCTCCTATGTGCATGTGTGTATGGCTGTCTTTTGAAGAGCACCAGGCATACATTAATATTAATAACTAAGCCCACTATTCCTTTGCCTCTGCCTGACAGACAGCAGACAGAGTGTGAACTGCTCTATGTATCAATTAGAGTGAAAATAAATAATAGGGAGAAAGTAATATCTTTAAGAGTGTATTCACTGGCACATACATATTTATTAGATAACAAATATAATGCTGCTCATATAATTGTTTATGTGCATCATGAAGCCCTAAAGTCATTTATGGTATCACGGTTTAAATGATGACATTCAGATGAAGTAGCACTGCCATATTTGTCAAAACAGGCTTCCTGATAAAGCTCTGCTTTTCATTTTTTAATTCTTTCATACATTTCGTCCGTTATTGATGTGCACCCTGCATGGCACACCAGGGTTTTCCAACCTAAGGGAATAAAATTATTTGCTAGACTTCTTTCAGTCTGCAAGTTTTTAATGCAACTTTATCTTAGTAATCCCATCTTTAAAGAGAAACCAAAGGGAGGCAGAGGAAGCAGGGCTCATTTAATGAAGGTGCAATGTGTGGGTGAGGTGGAAGTGTGTGGGTGAGGGAAACACACCAAAAGCATGTGTAATTTGCTGGGTGTATGAATAGTAAGGGGACTGTCTCCTGAAACATGGTTAAATATGTAAACTCTGCCTAGGGAAAATGTTTATTTACTTAGATTGACAGTGATTGGGGTAAAAAACACTCAAGATAAGTGGCTCTTTAGCCAACTTTAATTGGTTGATGGATGGATTGATGGGAGGATGGTCAAAGAAATGACAACATAACTCTGTAATGGAAATATCCTGTCTGCTGGAGTTTGCCGTACCACTTGGTCTAATTATTCCTGATCTATCTATGAGCAAACTTTGCTCCCAGTGAGATGATTTGTCATTCCTTTTCTTTAAATAAAAAGATGAGGAGGTAAAATCAAGAACAATTAGAGCAAAGGATGATGATATCTTCTGCAGTAAAAAATATATACAAAATCATGCCTATTGCTTAAAGATGTTTTACTATATTAATTGAAATAGTTGTACATTTTATTATGCAGTTTTCACGGGAACAGATAGCCCGTTTCACAAATTAAGTCTTGTCTTTTTACATTGCTTCAACAAAATAATGGTGAATGAACACTGTCATGGTAAATGATCCCAGGTTCAAACCTTGTAGCATCAGAATGGCTATGCTTTTCCTGTGGAAGTTAGCAGGAAAGCAAGGAAATCAATCATAGAATCACAGAATAATTTGGGCTTGAAAGCACCTTTAAAGGGACATCTTCAACTAAACCAGGCTGCTCAGAGCACCGTTCAACCTGACTGTAAACATTTCCAGGGATGGGGCATCCAAAGCTTCTCTGGACAAACTGTGCCAGTGTCTCACTGCCCTCACAGTAGAGAACTTCCCAATATCTAATCTAAATCTCCCTTCTGTCAGTTTAAAGCCATTCCCTCTTGTACTGTCACTATATGTGCTTGTAAAAAGTTATTTTTAGTGTTCTTCTCTAACGCAAAATATGGTCTGCTTTCTGTACTCACATGGGAATTTCACCAAGACATTTCAACAAGGCTACGGCAGAGATAAGAACAACTCATAATGCTTCAGTCTTGCTCACATTCCTCCCGGAACACAAAATAGATTAAGCTACTGGCCCTACAGCATGAAATAAGGTGGGAAACGGGCCGTGGTAGCCCATTTTTTAATTCTGTGGCATGTGGTGGCAAAAATTTCTTGGGCTTACAGCAGCAATGACACAGTTGAGAAAGAGTCGTGTGTGAATATGGTCTGTTCTGCTGATCAGTCAGAGGTGACTGCTCACAAAGCTTCCTGAGGAACCACAGAAATATTTTGCTGTTATTACTGCAGTTGCTGCAGAAGCAAAACCTGCCAATCAGCAGTACAAACTGACGTCTCATTTACTGATCTGTCTGAAATATGCTTGCTCCAGGAGTAGCAACAGAAGAGCAAATACCAGCAGCTCCTTCCCTACCCAGAGGAGCAGTTGCCCCCAGCGCAACTAAGGTCTGCCACAACATTTCTCTAAGGCAACACAGCCAGTGCTAACACTTGTTTTCCAGGGTTGGATAGCCTGCAGTTTCTGAAGAATCAGTTCTGTTTTAGCTTGGATTCCCAAAATTTGGGTTAACCCATATCAGTGTCACTACACGAAATTGCATCTACAGTGCAGCTTATTTTATGTGGGCTGGCATGAGAATGGGTGGCTTGAAGGAGGACTGCAGTTAAGAGCAACTGCTTGTGAAACGGGTGCTTGTGTCAGCTCACATCTTTGTAGAAACCATCACCATAAACTACCTGAGCGTGAGCTCTGCGTGGGCCTCTCAGAGGAAAATTCATCATGGTCTCGGGTGGTGGGAACTAAATTGCTCTGGCACCAAACTCCCTTAGTCTGGACTCACTGCATGTGTGGGTCTGCCCACTGATGTTTTATTTGTTAAATGGGAGTCAGCCAGTCCCCCCTTTGCAATGACATTGGGTGCCATTTTACAGCCAGGACCCTCCCCACAGATGTCTGCCAACAGCGTGGGGGCTACCGGCAGCATTCAGCCACCACTCTGAGACCTACCACTGATTGCAAACTCCTCTTGGCATCAGGATGAGGCTGGGACAAAGCACTAGGTATGTGCTGCAAGGAGCAGGGACCTCCAGGAGAGCATGGTTCCAATGCTTTGTCCATACCAGGGTGGGTGGCACATGGTGAGGGATAACCAGGAGCCCCTGGACAGCTCTTCTTGTGAGTGCGGCACTGCAGGGGAACTGCAGGCACGACCCTATCCGACGCACTTCTGCGTGGCTTGGATCAGCCCCAACAACACGACAAGCACATATGCCGTTGCTGGAAATTTTCTGTGGAAAAAAAACTAGCCTAGACTGTAGTTTATAGTTCTTTTCAGCAGGACTGCATGAAGCTAATGACACAGAAAGCCATTTGGGTTAAATTGTGAGACTGAAAGATGCAGCACCTGCTTTTATGCTTCACGTGTTACTAAAAATACCTTTTCCTCTCTAAAAAGCAACACAAATGACAATACAAAAGAAAACTCTACAATGACATTGGTGACATTATTAAGAGGGTTTCATCAGCATCCCTGTGCACAGAAAGATGAAAAAAGAAATGACAGCAGAAACAGAAGATGATGTTATTGCTTTAATCCTCGGTGCATCCATATATGAGGTAATTCATTGCCCTCCTGGTCTCTCTATATAAAAAAGGGGATAGTATTAGGTTTTAGACAAGAGAGCTGAGAATGATCCAAAGTATGGGAGAGCTTCCATATGAGGAGAAACTAAATAGCATCTATTTATCCTGAAGGATCTCATGAGGGGAGAAACATGGCAAAAAGTTGTGGAGGAGGCGAATTAAGACACAAAAATACTTCATCAGACAGATGAGAGCGTGCTTTAGAAACAGACGAGAGTGCTGAATCCAACTGAAACCTGACATCTCAGGGGAAGGTGTGGAAGCAGATGAGGTTAGTGGTTCAAGCAAAGGGTTACACTAATCCCCTCAAGGCCAGCAGCCCCTAGGCTGCTGAGGACCACTGCGGTGCAAAGGCCACCAACCTGTGCATGGGCAGTGCCTGCAATCAGGGTCTTTGCTCTCATCCTGTGTCACCTCAGACAGTGGGAATGGGTGGGCACATGGATGCCCACCAAACTGGGCACAGGGGACACCATGGCAGACGTCTGCAGGAGGTGCAGGCAGGACTTCCAAGGAGCCCTCTTGTCGTGTGTGCAGCTCACACAATTCAAATATCACATTTATTCTTAAACATTTCCCCCCTTCCACTCTTAGAAAATCAAACAAAAAGCCCTGACTCAAGCAAACGTTTTACCAGTGAAAAGAGAGCATTGCCAGACAGTATGAAGCCTTGTAGAGATTTTACTTTTGCTGTTGCTTTTATGTGTGAGATGCTTAGGTACTCTGATAATATCTGACAGTATAAGATGCCAGAGAGAGAATAGAAAGGTTAATATAGTAACAATGTCACCAGGATAACTGGTAACATTTTTGGAAATGGTGATTTTAAATCTGACTGAAATATGTCATTATTTATCAAGCTGAGAATTATTTCGACAAAAAAAAAAAAAAATCTTGCTTCCACTGAGAAGTTTAATTTTTTTATTGTTATTTTTGTGAGAATGATGTGCAAGGTAAAATGGGATATATTAGAGAGCTGTAAACGCTTCAGAAAAGGAAAAATGTAAATGGTAGAAAACTAAGTGGTGAGCTGAGGCATTTGCAGTGAACATTTCCTGCCTTGATAGTAGCTTGCTATGTAACTTATGTTGCAATGGTACTATGGAAGTTTCTTGAGGGTTAAAACCCCTAACTGAAAACAGTTGTTGAATAAAGATGTCTCTGAATTTCAGCTTTGCTCCTCTGGGACAATGCAGACCAGAAGGCATGGGGATGGGGGACAACACATCCTGTTTCCCTGGAGCCTCAGAGAACATGCAGCCGGACCTTCCCTTTCAACAAGAAGCTGCTCTACCAAGCAAGACTGCTCTCTGAAGATGTTATTTTCAAGGGTAAATTGCTTTTTAAAATAAATAGAAGTTTAGCTGAAAGGCTGGCTGTAGTTTGAGTGCCACTGGTTTTGCTTACACTCCTGAGGGTAACACAGTTCGGATTCTTTTGGGCTGAGGAGGGATTTGAATGCATGCCAGTCACTTCCTGGGCAAGTGCTCTCATATCAAGGGTCTTCAATATGAAGCATAAACTAGTGCATTTTAAAAGTTCAGGTCTTGACAGCTGAGCTCTGGAGGATGGGCAGAAGTCAGAGCACAGTCTCGCACTTTGTGGTTCCAGCTGGTTAATGCCAGGACCTCAAGACAGGCAAGATTATAGGGCTTGCCTTTCTGGCCAGCTTTGTTCTCCCTATGCATGGTCCAGAGAGCCTGGGACTCATGCTGGGCTTCACACCAGTGGCCTGGCCTGAAATACAAAGAAGTGCAATGATGGACTGCCTCTGTTTCCCCATGTGCCTACTTTGGGGCATTTGAATTATAACTCAGGAATATTCATTCATTCAAAGAATTAGTGCTTTCCATACAGTTACTTGGGGACTGCATGTCAAGAGACTAAAATATCTTTCATTTCAGTTCATTCGGTCCAGCAAGCCTCCCCGCTGTAAGTGTAACCTACTCTGCTGTCAGGGAATGTACTAGAGCTTCTGCAGACTTCGAGAACCAAAAAAGTATACATTTGAAGCGACAGCATGAAAAAGTGAATGGGGGTGAAATATGATTAGCTGAGGCAAGGACAAGTAGGTAAGTCTCCACAATCATAATTTATGTGGGATATTGTTATAGTTATTACCATGCAATTTAACAGGAATACACCAGAGCAATTTTCATATCTTGAAACATGCAGACACACTCATATATATGAGAAAAGTCTCAGAACTCAAATCATCCAAAATAATCAAGAAAGTTATTATCATAAACAGCACAATTAACACAGGGATCACAAGGGATAAGCCTCCATTTCTGATAATCGTAAGAGAAAATGAAAGCATTATTAAAACTTTAGAAATGGTAACTGCCTTCACTTCTCTGTGCACATTACCAGCACTCTGTAGTCTCTGTCAGTCCCTCATCTCCTGTTGCCTTGCAAGTTCCAGAACCAACAAAATGTGTAGATTTGAACCATCACAGGACACACACGATACTGAAAAACATTTAGACTTACATTGACAGTTTACATTAACTTTTTTTTTTTTTGTTAACTAAAGAGGAGCAGTCTTCAGCTACTGAAGAGGATGAGGCATGGCCACTCCGGGTACAAGCTTCTGTAGATTTAAAGTTGCAAAGTTCCAGGGTTTTTTTGGTTTCGGGTTTTTTTTCATCATTTTTTTTCTAATATTGTGCCGGTCCATGTCTGTAAAAATCTTCTTCCCTCCCCTCTGGTTGCTGAATCATGCCTGGAATCTATATGAGAAGCAAAGTGTAAAAAAAAAAAGAGGGGAAGCTGTGCTACAGGCAGCTGTTGTTGTCAATGCCCTTTCTTTCCTTGAAATAAAAGTCACACAAAAATTTAAAATCTTGCTAGGCCTCTACTCCTTACTGTCAACATTACCTCCCTGCAGATCTGTAAAAGGGCAAATCTTTTTCTAGTAACAGCATTAACCCATTCACAAGGTTTCGAAAAACAGGCTTCCCGTCTTTCCCATAGCTGACAACACCTTGTACTGTTCCTACATGCCTGTGGTTTAATGTGTTATAGTCTCTCTTTAGCATTAGGAACTATTTCACAGTAACTTCAAAAAGAGCAGAGAAACTGTAAAGCTTGACACTCACCAGAGCATTTGTTCAGCTCTAATCAAGGTACTGAAAAACAGAGCAAGGGAAGAGCTATTGACTGCACTTCAGAAGCAAACATTACATATACACAGCTATGGCAGAAAATTTTATAATCCAGTATTAATTCAAATACGTAGGAATATTCTGCTACAATCTCATCAATGATCAGGCTGCTGATTGACAAGACACTCTTGTCTCAATAAGAGTCATGATCATATTCCTTAATCATGCATAATGCTCCTTGCATAGGAAGCAAGACAGGTAAGCATAATCACATAGGAAAGTTCATTTCATTTATATCTATAAACACAGAGATAAATCTATCTTGTAGCAGCACTTAGCTGTTTTATATATGTATTTTTCTAGCTTCTAGACCAAATTGAACCTTATTCCTTTTTTCATGGACCACCGCCTCAATAATCTTATTTCCTGTCATCACTGTGAGGCACCAACACATTTGTCTGCATCTCCTCCCAGACTCTCGGGTACAAAGTGAAGCTGATGTCTAGCAGCACTATTTCCTTCTCTTATTAGCAATGCACAAAGCATATTTTCAGATAATTGGGTTTCAGGAGCCACATGCTCATGTCTCCAGTTGAACAGTACTAACTTCATCACACTCGCTGGTGAAGAACTATGGTGGTGTATCATCTGCAGAGGGCCTGACCAGGCACTTGTCAGTGCTACCAGCAGTGAAGCTGATTCCTAGAAACAGCAATTTGCATTTTTTTTGGTCATTGTAGTTTTCAAACTGTGGTTGACTCATCCCTTATGATCCCTGAAGTCTCAGTAAATAGTCTGCATGTGCTCCAGGAAAGTTCTAGAGCAACATATGTGAACCTGTTAGTTTTGTATAACATGGACCTTGAATGAAACTCTTATGCCTCTTCCCTGTCACCTTGTGTTCCAAGCTCTGTATGAGGATGGGGAGTTTTCAAGACACATCAATCGTTGATGGTGGTTCATTGCTCTTAAGTGCTTGGGAGTCACAGTGTTATTCATCTACTCATTCTTAATGATGTTAAGAGTGGACTGTTGAAATCCTGTTTCTCTCTCGGGAAAGATCTACACAAAAAACATGGACCTTAACAACAGCTCCAAATCTGAACCTTGTGATGGATCCCTCACTACACAGAACACTGTTATGCTACCCTGCGGGGGGCAAGGGAAGAGGGGAATTCACATTACAAAAGTCAAACAACGTTTTTCTAGTGGTTTTTTGTTTGCTTGTTTGTTTTGTATACATGCAAAAATGTGGTATCTGTGTATTTAAACAACAGGCAGTTCTAAAAGGGAGTAGACATCATTTAAAACCTGTGACTCTAGACCAGCTGCTAATCTGAGTGTTTTATCATAATGCTACTGATAATTAGTAAGTTACTAACAAGCCTGGAATCCACTGACATAGCTCATTCAAGACTAAGGTGAAACATATAGATGCATATTTGGTGATACGTCAGTGCTGAAATTAAACCAGAGACAGAAACCCTCTGTGATTTTTGCAGCATTTCCTACCAAGGAAATACCAAGACATTTGATAGAAACTGCTCACAAGAGTTCTTAATTCAGAAATTATCAAAGAAAGCCTCCAAAGAGCTGACCATAGTGAGTACTCGGAAGTGATCTTACATTTTTTTCCAAAAGGAAGCAAGAGACAGAAACCTGTAATCTGCCCCTCATCTATGATCTCCATGACAGCAGATGATGCAGATTTAGAAAGGTGAGTCCGGATGAGCACTTGAAAAAGATTTACTGAGGGCATCTAAACAGACAAATTACATTATTCTCAGGCAAGCTCTTGAATCAAAAGCAGTTTGAGACTAGGAGAGTAATATGATATGGATAATATCATAGATGCATACCTTGTTCTTTTACTCTACCCTAGGCACTTGCTATGGCCACTGCTGGAGACAGGATGCTGAGATGTACCTTCCTCTGAGCCCTTATGGTTATTCTTATGTTTCAGTGAAGTCACAGTAAAATAGTGTTGGCAGGAAAGCCATGTTGGCTTAATGTTTGCTCCATGTTGGCGTGAAGCATGTGCTTAGCTGTCCAGCTATTTCTCTCTCTTTTTTTTTTGTTGTTGTATTTTGCAGCCCTCTGTGCTTCAGTTACCTCTCAAATCAATACCTACAATGAAATTCCCAGCAGCACATAAATGGTTATTCTGCTGGATTTTAGAAAGATTACATCTCAGGTGCTTCAGACAACATCGAGGTAAGATGGCTTCCTTTATACTCCTTTCATACACCTGAGAAAGTGGTGACACATCCAGAGCAATTTCTGTGCCTTGCAGTTCTTTCCACACACACATCACCATCCCTTGGTTTTTATAATACTTATTAAACTTTTGTGTGTTGCCTTTACTTTTCACTACTGTGAAGTTACATAAGGTGATTAATGCTCTTTCACTGTTTAATGACTTCAATTTGATTTGTGAAAAAATAATTAGAGAAAAAAGTAACCGCCCTTAGAAAAAACTGTGAGACCAGATGGAAAGGTATGTCTTGGGTGTGGGAATGGTTACACAGTAGTTTTGGGGAAACAATCATTTGGTGGTTTGCATTCCTCCTTTGCTTGCTCAGTGATGACCTCAGTGATCAGTGTCTCTTTATCAGAAAAGTTCAGGGGAGAAATTCATTAGGGAGTTTTTCTCTTCTTGGCTAATAGATTCATTTGAATTAAGCTTTTCCAAAAACTTTTGACTGGCCAGGGAAGTTCTTCCCCATAACTTTAGTATTTATCAGAGGGTTTGGTTCAATTTCAGAGGACAAATCATCAGGCTGGCATCTCCACACCCAGGTGGGAGTGAATACAGACCAATCTCTGCCAAAATAATAACAATAATAAACAGAGATGTGTTGACTAGCACTTGTCCTCAGCCACTTCCTCCACTAATGAAGGAGGAAATGAAGGGGAGAGTTTCAGAAAACAAAAGCAACACAATGTCATCTATTAGCACTTACTACTTTCACCTCGAAGCAGTGGTTTCAGTGGTAGAGATTTAGAACTATATACCTTGTGACAGACCTCAAAGTCCTTTTGCCCTTTTCCATAGGATTTGGAATGAGCATGTAAGGCTGCTCAACTCGCACTCCAGAGAGCTGGATAGGGATCTGAGATTGAACATAAGGAAATACCTGAATCAACATATTGTTGAGTCAGCCATATAGAACCGGAACCAGTTCTATGCAGTTTTGAAAAACATCAAGGCAAGTTTTGACATGTCATGAAGTATTTATGTCTAACCTGGGAACTTGTGTAACAACTGAAATAGGATTAAAACAAAAAATACCCAGGCAGTATGGTATGGTTCTCATTCACTCTTGCACTTCACTATTAAATCTTCATTTTGCTATGTCATCATGTTGGTTCCATTTTAAAAATACTTCCCACAACCCCCACCCCACAAAAGAATGCACAAAAAAAGAAGAAGAGTTAGGAGATAGATACACTTTGGGTTTAATTCTACTCTCCAGTAAAGCCAGGTTGTGCAGGAGGTTGACTCCTTTCATTCTGCCCCATTCACACAGAAATGATGAAAATTTTAAGTCCTGGGGAAAAAGCCCTCAGAATTGTCAAGTCTGAGATTTCTCCATTTACCTTCCCAAAGACTCTTCAGCTTCTCTGAGCATTAAATTCCATACTCTTATATTTGTGACATCAAGAAAAATGTGGAATTTGAGAAGCTTCTCAGCATTTGCTGGTAGAGAGGGCCAGCTGGGACACAAATCTAGTATTGATTAACTGTAATCTTAATGTTCTATTTATATGTCAAATATCTACTTGATAGAGATCACGACGAGATTATCTATTTATTTATTATGAAGAAATAATGTTCTCAGAATTGTATTTACTTCTGAGAAATGAATGGGACTGAGTAACCAGTGCCAGGGATGAGTAATCAGTGCCAGGTTAGCCATGCTTCACTGGCTTGCAAGGACGGGAAGATCACTGACATAGCAGCTCATCAGCCCAGACTTACCCTCTGCTTGGCTCAGTGTCTGGTCACTGTGGACTCCCACTGTGCTGCTTTCCGTCACCTCAGATGGCCATGTCAGTCAAGTGCATATCAACTTATTCTGGCTTTTTGAGGTAAATATCTCCTTGTTCATCTTATAAAGGTACTACAGTTGTGCCTGTGACACAAGACATAATTCAGACTGGCAAATGCTATTCAGTTCCATCAGGCATACCAATGAGTTTTCACAATGATGGTTCAGGCAAAATTTCCTAACTATATGTTTCTTCTTGATGTGGAATCATTGGCCAAGAGCTCCTGAGTGAGCAGTGCACTCTTCCCAGGAAAAAAGGAGGTCTATTCATTGCCCAAGTAGAAATTCAGATGTTAGAGGGCTGCTCGAATAAGGCCTGGCAATGCAGACACAATTAGTGGATGTTGCACCTGCCAGACCTGCAGCAGATATTAATGTTGCTTAGAAAAAAGGGGTCATGAACAGAGATGTCAGACTCTGAGACTCCTAAGGAAATTATGCTGTCAGCAAAAGGCCAGGCAGACCCCCGAGATGGGAGCACGCCCCAGGAGGTTCCTTTTGCCGGGAATGCAGTGCTTTCCCCGTGGGGAGTGGGGGTTGGCAGCTGCACACCTGCCTCCTCTGCAGCTTCCCAAGTGCCTCCCCAGATGGGAACGTCTGCTGGAGATGGCCCATGCTGCTCCGAGCAGTTTCCTGAGCCCTGTGGCTGCTGTCAGGGGAAGGAACAGTATGTGGAACACGGCATCGTTTCGTTTCACTAAAAGGAAGCAGATAACACAATGGGTAAAATAATGTTCACAGTCCCCATGTGTGGCTCAATGTTAGTGCTTAAAAGCATTGTTTGAATACAGTGGACCAGCAATAAGCACACAGAGGGGAGTTTTTAAATGCTTCTAAATTGCACTGCAACAATTTCCCTGCATTTCCTCCCAGTTTTATCACTCTCCACCACCATGATACATAAGTAATTCATGTAGTGCCTTGCTTCACATACCTTCTTGTTCTTGAAGCAGCTGGCCTGCTCTGCACTTTCGCTTGAACACTGAAGGGCTCACATTAAAAAGAGTTTTCTTGAAACTTCACCCATGAAAGTCTACAAGACAGGACAGATGCCCTGAAGCCACAAGCTTTGCCATGCCTTGTTTCTAGAGATGTGGCCCCAGTAAATGTCCTTACATGCCTGTAGCCTCTGTCTTCACTGCTGCGCAAGAATGAGGGACCTCAGAAGGGGATGTAGCTTTCCAGGCCTCCTGCACTGCCCTGCAGCCAAGGGTGCTGCACAGCCTCTCATCTGGAAGTATTCTCTAGGGAATCAGGTTTCCTCTCCTGCCTGCCCCTCTCACCTGCCAGCTGCCCTGTTTGGGGCAGCACACAAGCAATGCTTGTCTGGGGTTCAGTGCCAAGAAACTTCTTCAAATAAGAACCTTCAGCCTTTTCTTTTTCTTTGATAAAGAGATCAGGGATAAAACACAATAAAAGGAGGTGATGACAGTTATTCAGTCACAAACCAGTTAGAGCACTCACCAGAATGCAAGGACTTGGAAACCCCTTAGCAGCTCAAGAAGAGTTACACCTGTAAGAAAACACTCTAAACCAGATAAATCATCCCAGGAGCAAGACCAATGCCTGGGTCTCCTCCAGGACTCCAATGAACACTCCAAGTGGCAAGTGCCACTAATGCCTTCTTCTTCTCTCTGGCCCAATAAAATGAAAGTCATACTCCAGACAGTGTAAAGTTCAAATCCATCTTAAACATCACCTGATCTGCAATTTGGAAATGAGCTAGAATAATTCCTGAAATATGAAATTAAAAGTTAATTCTTTCCTCCTCTCCCTTTTCTCCCACCTTGCTTCCTAGCAATATTGATTTATGTTCTCAGACTGAGTCACTGCAGCCAGCCGTACTGGGAGTTCATGTGGTGTGCTTGCAGAAACACCTCAGCTGCCCAAACTTCAGCCAGCTTCCTGCAGCAGCATAAACACCACAACATTTGCTGCATCAGGGAGAGAGAGAAAAAAAATCTGCTGTCCATTTCAAAAAATTTATTGCTCTCCTGTGGACTCAAGGTGAGCAAAGGGAAAGCTGGAAGTTTGTCCTGCAGTGAGACTGTGGGCGAGCTGTGTGTCGATGGGATGTCTTAATACAGTTACAAAATCAAGTGGAGGGCACCTAGTCATTTCTCCTTTTGTGAAGCCACACGTAACACAAAGTTAATTAAAGCTTCTACTCCAAGAGAAAGGAATGTTCCATTTGGTAAATTTAGAAACAGCTGGTTAGTTTTATCCATTACTTTTGTGCTAACATCAGTTGAGCTCATTCAACTCTCTCTTTTTATGAAGCTGTCCTTCCTAAGCTACCTGATAGCTACTAATTGCTGCAACTACATTTCTGAATTGCAAATTTTCTGCACTGATAAAAACTTTGATTGCCTGTCAGCTACACATAAGGAAAAGATCACCAATGCTAAATGAGGTGTTCCACGCTTGGATAATAATGCCTAATGAATTATTCAAAAAAGAATGCTTGAATGAAGCAAACAATTTGAAGGGTTACTAGCAGCCGTAACAGTTCAACAGCCAAAAGAACAAAAGTATCATCCTGAAAATTACACTAATGATTAAAAAATGCATATTAATTCTACATTTGGAGAAAAAAGAAATGCCAATCTGATTTTAAAGGTTAATCATTATTTTTTCACTAATGCTCTAATCTCTGGGAAAAACACCCTTTACCAATATTTTGGGACATATAATATTATGACATAACATATTTATATAATTTTCCAGGCATTAACCCTCTCTGCAAATTTCAAATTTCTCTGTGAAAGAATCAAAAGCCCTGTTTGAAAGCTATTACTGTCCACTGGATTCTTTCTGTTACTTTAAATGAACCCTGGATCAGGCCCAGTTCCTAGCACAGTAGCGTCATACTGGTTGCACTGTGGTCAAGCACACTACTAGAGGTGATCTCTAGGGATGGACTCTGGAGCCTGAGCCCAGCCTCAGCTGCACCCAGACATGGTCCAGAGTGTCTGAATTACTCCAGACTAACTCTCGCCATTCACTTTATAAAAAGATTTGTTAAATGAGAAAATGGGTGATGTAAACAAGACCCACACGCTTCAAACAGTAACAAACCTAACAGCTATATTCACATAACTGATGTAATAAGTAACTCTTTTCAGCCCAGACTGATTGTACCTTTCTGAAAAAATGGATGGCTAATGGGGAAAGAAGTATTTTCTCTAAATGCTGCTGGCTAAAGGGAGAAAGATAAAAGAAAAAGAAACCTTTAATAAACCATGAGAATTTTATGGATGTCCAATGCCGACACATTTTCAGCTTTCATAAAAAATATATATCCAAGACCAAAAGTGATGATTTATTATGACAGGCTTTCTCTGCTTGCCAAAATCCAAGAAAAATCTGAGGTCTAAGTCCTAATGAACACCTCCTGTAAAATATTACCATTCCATATACATGGAAAATCACAGCACAATGGCAGTGACACGTTTATCTGCTTTGCTGTTAAAAACAGTCCCAATTGTTCTGTTTGGAACTGAGCTAATGGAGACACAACATCATATGTGGAGAGGTCTCACAACGATAGTACAATGTTGAATACATTAAAGAAGGGTTTTTAGAACAGCAATTATTAGAATGAAACCCAGTCAACTACTTAGCTACTTCTGTTGCAGTTTTACAGCTATAAAGCCTTTGGTATTGGACGCCAATTAGTGATCTTATTATAAAGATGTTCAATGTCAAGATAACACTTCTCATTTCTGGCAGTGACACTGAATGGTGGATAGAAGAAATGACTTCAGGAAAGCTTAGCTGACCATCTGCTTAGGCCTGCTCACTCACTGATGACTAATCCTTTCCCTTGAGGACAATGTCTCCATGTGTTTCTCTTGCTGTCTTTTTAATGTCACAAAAAGAGGTTGATAAACACATTCAAGTCACAATTAAAAAACATTTTAACTGACCAGTTGCCACTGATGATATTATTAGACAGTTTTAGTCACTGTTGTAACAATGCATTTAGTAGCGTTGATGTGAAGTGGACGTGAAGTTTCTTTAATGTGCCTCTTACCTATTTTTTCCTTCAAGTGACATTACCTTGGCGCTTGCAAACAAGCAGTTTGCAAGGGGCACAGGGAGAGGGTCTTATTTACTTTACAGAATCAAAACCTCTGGAAAGAGTATTTGCAGGGCTACAAGGTGGCTGTTGTGTTCCCTTGCCTGGCATAGGGGGAGGAGGAAGAGGAGAAAAAGACCCAACAGAGATTCTAGGTAGATTGCTATGATTACTTCTAGACCAATACATGCTTCTGCCAGATGCATATCTGATCGATTTCCCATTTCCTCACAACAGGTCAGAGCATGGCTCATGGGCCTTGTGAACACATGGGAGTCATGTGTGCAGTGACAACCTGCTGGTGACAGGGAAGCTGTTATATTGAACAGAGCAGTGCTGGCTCCTACCTGCCCTCTTTTGTCTCATGAATGACATGAATTTTGCTTCATGTGGGAGGTAGGCTCATGCTCACTAATTTTCAGTGCCCAGGGCATGGCCTTTCATAATCTACCCCACTCTTACTGTTTAGCATACTTTTACTCCTCTGGGTGACCGCATTTCCTGGCAGTCCCAGAATGGAAGCACTGTGATTCCCAAGCAGTAGGGCTGACTTATTTGTCACCTACTTGATTTAAAGCAAATTTGGCCAGCAGAACAGTTAATGATGATCCAGACGCTTGCAACTGATTCCAAATATTCTCCAGCACCTATGACAGTGGTAGTTTTCAGACTCCTTATCCACATAGTTGTATTTACTTTCCTGAAGTCTCACATTTACAGTATATCAACCCCCACCAAATAAAATACATTGAGCACGCGATAAATTAGAAGTCAAATAGCCTCAAGGGAATCATAAGATCTAGTAATGTTAATCCACTTTATTCTTGCGAAGACATCATGTCTTTCTACTAGAGAAGTAGAAAGTGGTTACTTGTTGAAGGCAGGTTTGACTTCTGATTTCATAGACAAGATCGGGAAAGGGGTTTTCAAAAGCCCTGAGAGGACTTAGAAAAGCAAGTCCCATTGACTTTTAATCAATTAGGCATTTTTGAAATTTATGCAGATAATGAGTAAGCAAGTTTACAGTCCAGTCCAACCTGTACTGAAATTGATGGTGATGTTTGCTTGATGAAAGATAGATCCAGTCCTTAATTGATTTCCTGTAGGCATTGCAGGGGAGGAGCGGGGAGTAAAGTAAGTAGGGGGAGTAAAAAAAAGTGATTCATATAAGGAAAGGGTAGCGGCCTTGCAGTTTACCAGTTCAGAAGGAACATTTATGGCCTGAGAACAAAGTCACAGACATGGAAAGAGGAGACAAGTTACTGCTGGATGGACATAGGTAGCGTGAGCTGAATAGCAACATTAGGTGTGACCAGAAGGAAAGGCCAGACAACCTGAAGACCACGAGAAAAGGTAAGAACATGGTGTGGAATAGAAGAGATTCAGAGGAGGAATATAACAGAAAAGGAGAAGTGATTACAGAGGTGAGCCTTTAAGATGATTTTGGCTGAAGTATTTTTTTCACGTGATGGCAGCAGGAATGGATACTGAAAACTTATTTTCTCATTAAAAAATAAAAGTAATAAGGAAAAAGGCATGACTTTAAATTCTGTATCAATGAGAAAAAATTGGTGCTTATAAATTGTTTCTTTGGAAATTACCAGCATTTATAAACCAATTTTCAGTGGAATCACATAGATGTTGTGTAAGGGAACAAGAGGAATAACCCTTGCAGAGGCTCTCAAGGAACGGTTTCTGAGATGGAAAACCATTTGCCTCAATCAAACTTCTAGTTTTAATCTGAGATGAAGGATCTAAGTAATTTAAGGGTGTTTCTGTTTACCCCTCAAGCTTCCTGGAGGCAAGAGAGAAGCTTTTGTGATCAATAGTATCAAATGGCGTGAAGAAGCATAGAGCAATACATACAGACATACTTTCTTTTTCAAAAGCAGAGATAATCTACTAGATAACAAGGCACTTTCCACATCATAATCTACAATCAGTCAAACAGATCAAGCCAGTGTATTGGTAGGGGATAAAAAGACTGACTTCTGGTTTATTAGAGTTCTTAGAAAATGGAAATTAAGCAGTAGGTGGTACCTTGAGCATACTTTTGAGGGTGGCTTACTGCAAGAGATCTAGGCAAGTATCAGCTAGCAACAATTTTTAAAATGCCATCTAAAGATTTCATCCCACAGAAATGTCCCGTGCTTATTACAGAACCACCAGTCTCTCCAATGGACTTGTGAAAGTATCTTCATAGAGCTAGATGTGAGAACTAAAATTAATTCATTTCCAACACCTAGTTGACCTGTTAGACAACTTTTAAAACATGCTATACCTCATCACTTTAGCATATTTTTTCCAGCAATAAACTACCCAGTCTCCATCTTAATTTCTTATCACCACATGTTGCTTTCACTTAAGAAAATTATAATCCTTTATTCTAAGAATTTTGACAGAACAATAGACAAGATTCTTCCTCTTCACAATAAAGGCTATAATTTTTTTTCAGATAAATTCTAAATTCCAGGTAAAATTTTATGACCAAAAATTCCTGAATTAAAACTTTGGAAACCAAATTATTCAAGAATCTCAAAGAGACTGTTCCGTAATTCCAAGAGAGCCCAGACACCCAGGCTCTTATTTTAAAACTGACAAGTCCATGGGAAGTCCAATTCAAAACTAAATCAAAAGCCCAACTGCACTCACAATTGCAAAAGAAGGAATGGATCTGCCCTATACTATTGAACTAGAAACCCATTACTAACAAGGTATATTTTAAGAGTCAAATCAAATGCTGTTGTGTTTGCAACTGAATTCTACCAGGGGGAAATCCAGAGGAAAGTAAAATGTACTACAAAGGAAAGCCTTGTCATTTCTCTTTCTGTGTATATTTGCTTTGTGGGATGCTTCCAAATCTTAAAGAGATGGATCTGTAAATAGAATGTGTAATATGATCCTGAAAAAGAGGCAATGCCTTGCCTTCATGAAGCAGAGTTGAGATGGCAAAAGAAATGTAGCAAAAAATTAAGAGAACAATGACAGTTTTTCATAGAGACATTTCAAAATGTTGACATTCAAAGTAAATGCAAAGAGATTAAATGGCTTTGAGTAATCAAGAAACAAATCACATAGATCTGTCATCAGCATAACACTGGAAGCTGAAACCAAAACCATTCTGATGGCTGAAAAAACAACTACCAGCATCCACTACCAGCAAGTGAAATGACTAATTCTGATGTTAACTTTAGTGAGTCATATAGCTAAGTGTGACATAAGTGTAATCAAGGTGTCAATAAAGTTCTGCAAGTATCCTGTGGTCACCAGGACCATTCAGAAGGACTGCTGTCTTGTGACTTGCCTCTCTGACCATCTTTCCCTCTACTGTGATGAATGTAAGCACCAGACTTCTACCCAGATGTCACAACTTATCCCTTCCTTAAAACAAAAACCAACCAAACCACACCAACCAACCTCAAAATCAGCCAGGTATCTCTTACTTTCTGTTTCTACTCTGTCACTGTTGGCAGCCTCAGTCATCTATTTTTCCATCTCTCCTACAAGTGTCTATTTTTCTCTGGTGGCTGCTTGTGCCTGGAAGTCCTTTTTCCTGCTCTTTGCACCACCAGCCCTTCCACAACATTCTTCTGAGCACCAGATTCTCTTGCCAGTTGTTAGCTGGAAACTGCCCATCATACCTTGAAATTTGAGCTGGAAACTGAGAAGTAAAAATAGAAAAGTAGACCCCATCTTAACTTAATCCAGTGAACTCAGAGATGCACAACTGTAAAGAGATGAAAATAGGTGTTGGGAATCGCAGCAGCCACACAGGAGGCTAATGGGAGGTGGCTGGTATCAATTCTGAAAGACTAAAACAAATCACACAGACACTGCCTTGGGCTATTAGATCTGATGAAGTAATTAGTCCATCAGATCTCCCAAGATCCAGATGTGTGCCTCAAATCTTAGCCATAAGCTGTTTTAAACAACAAACCAGAGTGTGCGCATTATGAAAAGCCAGATACATAACCAAACCCACATCACCCATTTCACTTGAGTCCTAGTCCCATGTCCTGTGAAAAAGCTGTATTAATTTCTTTTTACCTTGCTGCCACCAATATAATGTTAACACAGATGGTGTTTTCAGGGTGGTTGTTCCAGCACATTTTAAAAGTTTAGTTATTGCACTTTCCCTGCTTTTCCAGCTCCAGGACTGAGGGACTTTTCTTCGTGCATCCTGCTCACTTCTTTGTTTTTCATCCTAATAAAACCACAAAGTAGGGAGGCAAGCCTTCAGAAAATCTGAGCAATTTAAGAGCTTTGTGTTATGGAAAAACAAGAAATGAATGGGCAGGAGAAATACACTGTAATACATAGAAAACCAAATGCCAAATCTGGTCCCATCTGGGTTCAGCTTTTCAAGTATTTCTCTCTCTGTATACATTGACTAGGACAGTTATCTTCTAGTAAAGGCTGTTTTGTCAAAATGTTCTAGGGGGACTTTTTGTTTGTCATCTCTATATCAAGAACAACGTGTATTATTTCACATTTCTCAGTAATAAATTTAATTTGCCATGTGTCAGCTCAATTACTGAGCTGATCTAAGGCACGATGAATATTTCTTGCCACACATTTTGTGCTCAGCATGCATCATAATTTAGTATCATCAGCACATACAGCGAGTTACAGTAGGTATTTCTAACTAGGTAATTTATTTAAAATCAAACTATGAATCCAGGTATTAATCACACTTAACTCTTCCCTTTTGGGGCACAAAGATGCCTCAGCACAGAAAATTCATTTTCTTCCATGCGTTTCTATGCTATGTCCTCAACCCCTCTTAGGTTCATCTTCAGAAACAGCCTGTCATGTAGATCCTTATCAGAGATTTTCTGAAAACCTAGATAAAATATGTCATATGCACTGCAATTATCTACTTTATAACTCCTAAGCTCATTAAAGAGGTCAATTAGTCATTATTGCCTTTTTTAAACCCCCTCTGGCAGCCTCAGGTTAGGCTTTGGCTCCTTAATGTACTCAGTACTCAAACTGAGCAAGTGCTCCCAGGAGCCAAGTGCTTTTGCAGCCAGAGCTGAGTACCAGCACTTTTAGAGGGGAAAATAGGGAAAAGAAAAGGAAGGTAACTGCCCACTGTTCCACTCACATATGAAATATTGATGAAAAGACTGAGAAAATAGAGCTGGAAATATAAGGAAATCACATCTGAGAGAAGGAAAAAAAAACCCCACGTAGAGAACAGGAGGAAGGGGGGAGCGAATACTGCAGGGTACTTTTGTAAGCAGAAGCTGAAATTAGCAGGGGGGTATCTATTTGCAAGCAGAACAAATACACTTAGATGGTGTCCCTGCTAATTCTGGCTTCTTGTTACACAAGTGCACTGCAGGGCACACACCTTTCTTACCATTTCCTCCTGTTCTGTGCTTACCAGGTGATATCTGTGGAACAGCAAAGGAGGAGCACCTCCATTTTGAGCAGTGACTATAAGCACCTGGCTAGGATGATTCCTAGCAGTTTATTGTGAAAATAAGCACTCACAGATTTGGGGTTATTCCTAACAAAACCTTTCCTACAGCACTGTTCCCGGGTGGTGCACTGCTGGATGAACCAAGATAGTCAAACATCCAAGAAGTCTCACGGCTGTCTCGTCCTTCCTCTGTCAGCCCATCACAGTTTCCCTGTGGGTTCCAGACAGAGAGTTATGTGAAGATGGAGAAACCCAGCTCATGGGGGAGAACAAGGAGGGAAGTGTGCCCTGACCCCACCTTGGACCTCATTTAGGACCCATCCGCAGAGCATGACTTCATTCTTGACTGCGAGCTATTCCCAACTCTTCTCCTTGATGTTTTCTCTGCCATTGTTGTGGTGCAAATTGGAGGAGAGAAATGAAATGGAATAAAAGAATGAAAGAAGGCTATTTCTGCCTCAATCTCATTATCTCTGCTGAAAAAATGAGCAATCATGGCAAGGAGAAACAAAATCTCTGAAGAGTGCTCACTCTAGGCAGAGAAAGCAGCAACAGAGGGAAAGAGAGCATTAATATGTGGTTTTCAACCAACCGCATTCCAATTTACTGCTGGACTCTAGCTCTCTTTTATTAATTTAGGAGCGTTTCCAGTTTACTGTGTAATCTGTGCTCCACATTTTACTGAATTAGATTTTGATTTTAATTTTCTGTTCTTTTTTTTCTTATTTTTGTTTGTGAGTGTTACAGATGATCACATTTTCTTCTATTTGCAAGTTTGCTTTATCTATATTTCACAGTTACAATCTGGGCTGTCCACTATCTTATTACTGTGTGATGATATCTGCTGTAACTACACATGAACTCATCTTTCTCTGTTCCTTTCATATCCCTACAAAGTTGGCTCATCTGAAACATCAAATTATGGCCTTGTGGCTGGCAGTTATTAGTTTTGGTTTATTAGTTTTCATCCCTAAGATAATTTAATGTGTAACTTTATTACTCCTAGCTGAGGACTCTATTTGAAGTCTAGTTTGGTTTTACATTTTTGGTTATTAATTGCAACCTAGTTGGGCTGTGCATATATTGGAATGAAACAATACATTTGTGAAAAAAGCTCTGCATCATTTCCTAACACCCATGTTTTAAGGGTGCTCAATTAACGAGGACAGCTTCTGTGCTGAGGTGGGTAACATGTTATACTATTTGTGATAGCATCTTTTGTGTTAACAAGAATTCAGGTTAACAATTTATCAGAAAGGGGTGTTTTTGTTAGAATAAGCCAGTCTTGCATATGACAAACTAATGATTTATTAATATCTTAATATCCATGATATACTGGGTTGGTTTTAGTTTTGGTTTTATTTGATTGGTTTTGTTGTTGGTTTTTTTTTCTGGATGCACTTCTGCTATTTATGTCCTTGATCCATGCAACTGGAACTTTATACCCATGCTGACTCTTATGAAAGCCATAGAAGCCTTCTCAGAGGTAGGGATATGTCTACTTGCAGCCGGTCAAACACAGAAACAGCTGAGTTAGGCCAAACAACAAATACTCAGATTTTTTGCATTGCTTCCCAAACTAGGCTAATTATTAACCTTGTTTCAAAATGACCTAGTATGCATTGGATACTTACTTGTGCTAAAATTCCTGACGACCTAGAGCTCAGAAAGCTGATGTAGCTGAAATTAATTAAGAACTTGAAGTCTATAATAACACAATGCAAAGACAAGCTTCATCCTGAAGGAAAAGTGGATGCTAAGAGATCAGCAGTGAACTATAGACTACTACTTGCATGGTATCTCCAGTAAGAGTTAAACATACAAACAAATAGTTAAGAAAGTAAGTTATAATGAATATCTTAATGAGACTGGAAGAGCAATTAGGGGATTTGTCTTGCAACAGAGAAGACAGAACAGCAGCAGGGAAGTTAATAGTCTGTGAATCTGACCCTTCAGATCAAATAGATGATGTTTTACTCCATTTATTTATTCAACAGATTCCCCTGTTTGTGAACACATAGTATCTTTTTTCAGATGAATGTTTTTGTTAGCATGCTTCTCTGCTTATGAACATGATCATAGAAAGTCTGTGCATTGTTGAGAAATAACTGTACATGTATGCTGCTGTCAAAAGGGTGTTCTGTAGCGATCACCGAGTCCAGTGAGAAAACAGTATCATTTCAAATTTTGCTAGCATTCCTGAATCCTCAGCCACCTCCTCCACAGGACGGCGTAACACAGGTAAATGTGAAACAAGACTGCCATGGATAAGAGCCCTCAAAGACTTCCATACTGGGACTATGACTATTTCAAAACATTTCAATACCCAGACCTTTAGACTTTCAGTAATGCTCAGATCTGCATCTCTGGAATACTAAACCCACTAAATATTCTGTAGCAAAATTACAAGTCTAGGAACAAAAATCCTGTTTTGCTAACTAAAAGCCATTTTATGTGCCGTGCAGCCCTTGCAAGACCATAGGCATTAAAGGAAAGTGCTATGTAGATCAAATGTGGGCTCACCTGCCAGGCAGCATATGTTTTGCTACTGTCAAACCCAAGGGCTCTGTAAAGAATTGAGACAGATGCTTATCTCACCTTCTGCACCTTTCCGAGAGATCATGTCACAGTGTCCACATTGTTGGAATGCTTTACTGTGAAACACAGCACCCTTTTTAACACTTGTTTGCCAGCAATCCGAGACTTGCTGGTAAAGGTTTTCTTCCATGCTACCCAGTCTTGGCTGTCTTGTTTTCCTAAAGTGACATGTTGGAATTCCCTCCATGCATACCAACCTGGAGATATGTGAGGTTCAGTGAATTGTAAACTTTCACAACTGATTTACGTGTTCCAGGTTTTAATACCCTCTCAATTCTTAAACAGATTAAGTAGGACAGTCTTTAGCTACACTTGACAGAGATTATTCCCGACATGGCCTATTTTTTATGGTAGTCATTTATTGTACTTGGTAATTAGCTGTATTGCCTTTTGCACTGATTTTTCTTTCTAAATCTACTTTAGGTCTGTTCTTTAAATGCTGGATATGGTGTTTAGTGACACCACTTCTGTTTACTCTGCAGTCTGGCATATTTGATAATTCATTCATTTCTTCACATGACATAAATTGGCAATGAATAAACTAAGGTTGGAAATAAAATGGTTTGGGCTGTCATAGGATGGAGAAAAGCCCTGGAATAGCTGCCCAGTAATAGGAATACTGAGGGCCAAAAACTCAAGTGCTTTTCTAGATGAAGCACAATCAGTTTCTGAAAAATGTTTATAAGACCTAACATAGTGACTCTGGTAATGAAGAAACAGAAGAATGCTTTTTCCAGGCATATGAGAGATGAGTGAACAGACAAAAGATGATTCATCATCACAAAATATCACAGCATTTTCTTGTGTGTCCACAAAACAAACAGAAAATTAATCATAGCTCATTACTTGTAGGCTTTCCTTTGTGCTTTGGAAAGGCTAACTAACTTAAAAAAACTATTGCTTGTTTCTATAGGTGAAGGCTGGCTTTTAAGAGATTTAGGGGCACTTGCAGACAATTCTTGATGCAGCAGGAACTTGCAGTTTCTAAGGCCACATATACTAGCAATCAACTAGGTCATGCTTTATGATGTTTTTCACAAAGATCAGACATCCCTGTATGTGCTTTTTTTTTGTGTACATAGTTGCAGCTTTGCTATTCTGATAACCAAACTATCTTTTTTCCAGGTTTTTGTATTTATTCGGAGACAGATTTCAGGAGATTGTCCTTTACAGAAAGCAGCCCCAAAAAGCTTCACTAAAAGCAATGAAGGAAATGCACATTGTCCTGGGTTTAGCAGTAGCAGTCAGTTTTTCTCCTTCTTAGTAGCTGGTGCAGTGCTGTGTTTTGACTTTCAGCCTGGGAACAGAGCTGATAACACTGATGTCTTTCGTTGTTGCTAAGTAATGTTTATTCTGGCTAAGGACTTTGTGAGTCTTATGCTCTGCCAGGGACGAGGGGAGGCCGGGAGAAAGCAGAGACAGGACACCTGACCCAAGCTAGCCAAAGAGGTATTCCATACCACAGCACATCATGCCCAGGGAGGTAACCGGGAGTTACCCGGAAGGGCACGGGCTCTCTTTGGGGGGGGGGTCGGATTAGTTCGGTGGGTGGTATCATATTCTCTTCCCTTGTTATTTTCTCTTATCATTATTATCATTGGTGGTAGCAGTAGTGATTTGTGTTATACCTTAGTTACTGGGCTGTTCTTATCTCAACCCGTGGGAGTTACATTCTTTCAATTCTCTTCCCCATCCCTCCAGGAGTGGGGAGGGTGGGGGGAAGGAAAGAAAGAGGGAGAAAGTCGGGGGGGAGTGAGTGAACGAGCTGTGTGGCTGCATTTAAACCACGACACATATAAAGCAAGATACAGTAGCAGGTGACACAATTCAGTGTCTTCTTTCTTTCGGTGCATTCTTCAACTTCACCATATTTCTGACATTACTGGAGAGGGCTGGGAACAACAGTAAGACAGAAAAGTACCCCTCAAAATACAAGTCAGTTTAGCAGAAGAGTCAGATAACAACCATATCTACACCATCTAGACTACATCTACCACCCTTATGCCGAGATCAACTTGTGCAGCGTAAGATAAATGGAATCAGCTCCAGGATGGCTGCCAAAATCCTTTGAGGAGCCCCAGCAAAGGACAAGCTCAGCTTTACACAAGAAGCCCTACAACTGCTAAGGCTGTCTAAAAGAGAACAGGAAAGTATTTCCTGCCTTTCTGCATATCTGTAATGACAACAAATACCACGACACTGACAGCTTGGAAACAGCTCCATGAGTCTCATTGTGTATCAGTTTGAAGGTGAAAACCAAACTGAAACAAAAGGAAGCAGAAGAACCCAGAGCACAAACATTTAAACAAATCAGTAGGCTGCCCTCCAGAAGCAACCTCTCCATCAGAGCAGACTCATGACTCCAATTTACATATTCGATGCCCCAGTCACTCACTCTAGTTGTTGCCAGCAAAGACATTTCTCTTGCTGCTGCAGTGGCAGGAGAGCATAATTTTTCAGATGGTGGGGAATAGGGTAGAGCTGAATTTATCTGCCACTTAGTGAAAGAGGTAAAAAGCCAGGAGGGATAATCAGGTAAATATCTACATATAACAGTAAGGCAAATAGTTTCTGCATCAAATGGAATCCATAAAGCTACCTTTGCCTCATGTAGTAATTGATTTGGAAGTTGTTTGTATAGCCCTTCATACTCCCAAACTAACCCAGTGTAGATCTGTTCCTTCACAGGAGCTTAAGAAGTATGGAAACAGGGTTATCATTCCTTGAACCTAAGGGAAGCCAGGCTTTTGTCAGCAGATTTGTCAGCACCTCAGGCAACAGAAAAAGACTTTTACCATAGACATCTGTTCAGAGTCACAGGCAGTGGATGAGTCTCTGTAGCTTGAGAATTTCTAGCTGCCTCATGGTGTGTTAAAAACAAAGACAAGCAAAAACATTACTTATACTTAGGACTATCTCAACCCCAGAGTAATGAGGGAAACTCTGAGGGTTATATCAATATAAAAATGTCTTAAAACTTGTTCAAACCCTACTCTGAATGTCCTCAGCTAGTACAAAGAAATGTAGTTAACCACCATCACTTATGGCAGAGAGTTCAGTAAGGATGGAAGTGTAACCATTCTACCCCATTCATCAGAAAGCCAAGAAATAACTGACATGCTAGTTCACTCTGAACTGAAGAGAGACTTGAAATAGCAATTCAGGAAGAAAAAGGTACCTATCCCCATCCTGAGCCAATCTACAATGCTAGGCCTTAAAGAAAATGAGTGTAACAAAACATCAAGTCAAAGCAATATTACATGTAATTTCAATTTGGTTATTCATAATTATTTTAAATATCTACTGTCGGAAGTGCAAGGAAAATGCAGAAACTGAAGTGAAAATTGATGTGAGGATGTGACAGTTCTAGTAACATAATTCCTTTGTATGATGGACAACTAATAAAATGGCTTACACAATCAGATGTACAACAAAAGTGCCTGAATGTGTCTTGCCATGTATCAGATAAAAAGTGGAGTACTTATTTGGTATCAAAACTAGATGCTATTCCTTCAGCATCCATCCCACTTGCAATAGCTTTTGAAAGAACAAGACACAGAAGTATAACAGGGAAGAGAAATAAGACAGTGATAAAGACATGAAAAATGCCTGTTTAATTATGCGCCAGATTTTATCTCTGTTTCATATCAGCTCTCTCACTTTCCTCTCCAAGCGAAATAACTGGCATGTGCTGTATTTTGAGAGTAGATTGACACAAAGAAAAAGAATTGGCCATATCTCCTGGCATTAATCTCCCTCCACAACAGCCTGTGATTGAGTCAGAGCTATTATTCTCACTTTCGGTTTGTGTCACTATCAAAAAGGATGTTATTTCTCCAGCATCCTTTCCTGCAGAGATATACACTGTCTGGCAGAGATTGTGCAGAGCACTTCAAGTCCTACAGAATTTGCACTGGCTCTTGCTTTTGACCTGTTCACAGCTCATTCAGAGGAAAACACAAAGCCAAAAGGAGGACAAGGAAACAGTATTGCTGTTCCAGTTTTCCCATTATCTATTTTCTTATATCCTTCTTCCTCCTTGTACTCCATGGCAGCATCTAAAATATTACCTTCCTCCCAATCACCACACTGCCTCAAGAAAACCTATCCCCATTAAATTTGAACTCAGCCCCTTTATTCTGTACATACAAAACCCATTATTTCCCATTACAGCTTCTCTTTTGCCTTCTCTGCTCATCTGCATGTTGCTTACCTGCATCTAAATCCTTCCTCTTAAGGATCAGTTGGCATCGTTATTCTGCTCTAAACTTGAGAGAGTCCTTAACTGCTGACTACTTACACAAGGGATTGAAATAACCTGCAAAGTCACTCTACAGCCCAGCTGCTGAGCTCTGTGTAGGACACCAGGTACTCAGAAACAGTAATTCTCACCATATCTGTCATGTCTCCTCCGTGCCTCCTCAGCAAAGCCTAGCACCCCACTTCATTTACCAACAGAAGAAGGAATGATCCTGTGCAGGTGGAAGATGCCCAGAACCACAACTGCCCATACAGCTAACAAAATGGTACAATGTGTAGGCCAACTGGCCCTTACTTTAAAGCTTCAGTTCTTTGTCTCCCTCAAAGACTCTCTTAAAGTAGCTAGAGAGCTTTTTATTTGGGTGGGGAAGTGGAAGAGACCAACTTCAGATGCAGCAGCTCCTCCCTGAATTTTCCCAGCTCTCACTAAAGTTTCTGGGCAGCTCAGATTTAGTGCACCCAGGACAGACAGCAGACACCCTTCAGCCTTCCACTGGTGATGAGTATTGAACACATCAGAGCCAGCAAATTGAATGCTCATTCTAACAAATGCTCCTGGTCCTGGTTCTATTCTGAAGCTGAAGAACATCTCATCTTCTCTTCATTTAAGATCCTATTTTGTTCTCTTCAGTAGACTACCTAAGTGCTTTCTTCAGCCAAATTTCTCAGCTCACCACCTGCTTTCCATGCAAACACCTCTGGAGATCTGAAGGCAGAATTATGTCTGTTGTTGCAGTTATGAAAATAATGAAGAACTCAATGCGTGCTATCCTTATGCTTAGTGCCCTTTAGCACTAAGCATAAGCAGATTTTCTGAATCATTTTATTGAACTCTTTTCAGGAACAGTTTTACTTCAAACACTGCAGATATTCAGCATGACTGGCTGTGGCAGACAAAGTTGAAACTGCTCTGGGGTTTATTCAACATTCATGGGAGCCCATTACATGCAGGAAATCGCATTCCAGTATTTCCATTAGCAAATAAAGATTTTGCCAGCACAAGTGGGTGCCAGCGTCCAGTGCACTCATTCGTTGCCACCTCAGCAGCAAAGATACTGGTGGTCTGGAATGGGGTCCATTCTATCAGGCTTTGGAAGGGAACATTTCTGTACCTGAGGAGCTGATAGGACTACACCCAATTTTGTTTTTCTTTTCCATACTTAAAGCTTATTTTTTTCCTGTCATCTGAAAAAAAGTTGATCTACAGATTAGGTACATCTTTGTGTCTGGACAAATCTCAAAGAGCCATCACTTAATCCCTTCATCCAACATCACACTTCACATAAGTGACTTTTCAGAACTAAGGCTGTCTGGAACTGACTGTAGTATTTTACCCTCACTGTGAAATATTCTTCCCTTTTGTGACACCAACTAGTCTTGAAATGCTGTAAAAATGCTGACAGAAGAAATACCAGAGAATGGTTTTAAAAAGCTTGTGAAGGATTGGTAGGTCCAGAGGTGTTTTTTCAGCATCAGAACAGCTAGAGGACATATAAAACCAAATGGAAAAATAATTTAGAGGACACAGAAGATTTAGTATACTTGAGGGAGTCACCAATATGAAAGGTAACATATTTTGGTGGAGGCTGGAGGGGACAGGATCTGATGGACAGTATGTCAGCTGTATAGTAGTAACAGGGTGGGAGGGGGCAGGCAGCAGTACTGGAACATCAGGAAAACAATGAAATGAGAAAGGTAAATGAAGCGAAGTGTAGCATCAGGCAGAGGCCCCAGCATCACAAACACAGTCACAGTGTACTGTGTACATAGATCCCCTGAGTTTTACATTGAAGAGAAGTGACAAAATCATCAGGAGAGAAATGAGAATGACCAGCAGAAGCCTGGGGAGGAACAGTGTGAGAAGGGAGTCAAAAACACTAAAGAGCTGCCTGAGGTTAGTGCTACTGTACTACTATTTGTGAAGAGATATATTCAAACTGCCTCAAAGGTTAAATGTGAAGCTTGGACAAGAGAATGAGAGAAAAGGAAATCTTCAAGAGTCCAAGATGTAAGATGCATGGTACGTACAGCTCAGCTGGCACAATTACACTGTGGAACTGAATTCCTGAACATAAGTTCTTTGCTTTACTGTCCTGAAGTGGCATTCCCAGTCATGCCTTTATCATTTGAACCTTGCTGACTTCCGCTGCTACAGCATCTGCATCCCAGCAAAGGAAGAAGCCTTAAAATAAAGCTGTGGAAGGTTCATTAAAATCACATCAGTCTTCCAGGATTTAATTTTCAAATGTAAGCACCAGTCCACGTACATGCTTACACATAGATGTATGCACACATAGGTACATATATAGATTAGGCTGCGCATTCTGCTGCTCATCAGAACTCCTAAAATACTGTTTAGTTGTGGTTTAAAGTTTTTCTGAGGAATTCAGATACAAATTAATTTATGCAAACATGTCCCACCATCCCACTTTGGAGACTAAAGCAGTACTTCTCCTCCCAAACAGAACTCACAATAGAGCTACATTTAGAAAGGATACCTCTCATTTAGGTTTTTCCCAAGTCCTTGCAGCATTCTGGAAGAAGCCATTCACCTTTCAATGCAAGTGGTCTCCCAGGCTCTTTCCTGGACCCAGACCCCAGGCTTCCTCTTTGCATTCATCCAGCTGCACCGACAAGAGTCTTGCTCACCTGTGAATTGCAGTAAGGGGCTCCTGAAAGGTGGAATTTGTGGCTAGTTTGTTTAATTTTGCACCCTCTATAATTATGGGGATTATTCTGCTTTTCATTCAAATCATATCACCATTTTTCACTGAGCTTTGCTACATCTTTAATTATGACCTTAGGTTGAGGTGGTATAATTTTACTTGAAGAGATGTGCCAGAACTCAAGTACTGACATCTTCAGGTTTCATAGAAATTGCAGGGATCATAGGAATTTAACTTGATAATTACTTCAATATTTCAAGTCAGACAATCACCATATAAAATAATTATGGGTTGTTGTTTTTCCAAATTCACTTTGTGGGTTACTGTAGATTACTGAAGGTTACAATATATGCTGTTAGATAGATACAGAAATAGAGATAAAAAGGTCTAATATACCTAAACGCAAGATAATTCAAACAGATGAATAAGGAGTGCCAAAAGACAGAGAGGCACTTTTTTCAAATGCACAAAATAGCAAATAATACCATATTTCCTACTCAGGAATGTTCAGATCAAGGATCCGTTTCCACCAGAGCTTCCACATGGGACTTGCAAAGATGCTGAGACTGGCACAAATGGAAGCAAAAATAATCTTTGACCACTTCTTGCATGAAGCCTTCAATCACTGGCCCCTCTGTCACCCATATAAACTCTCTTCTTTTACTAACAAGCACTCTTAGCCAGCATTTCATCATGTTCCTTGGCATAATTATGGTTATTTAAGCCATAAGCTACCACTTGCTAAGGTTTCTTTCTTCAGTTTTAAAAAGCAATTAACAAAGACCAAAAGGGGAATATCTTAATATACCATAATTTGATTAAACTTTGTGGGGTTTTTGCTTCTCCTTTAAAATGCCAATGCTTTTGTTATCTCTTGCATGTAAAGATGGAGAAAAAAATTACTTGGCATGATTTCCATCATGTTGATTCTTCTGGGTTCTCAAATATTATGATCCATGGAAAGTCTGGATTCATGCTTACTTCTACTCTTCATTAAGTCAGTTGTAGTTGAATTGCTGGTAGGGTAGGCTGCTGATACAGTAGGTGGGCATGCTGAATAAAATACATACCACAGCTGTACCTGCACTTGTCAGAGAGCCAACCTGCTTTATGCCAGTCTGTTCTCCACTGCTTCCTGGTCATAGCCCATCTGTTTCTGAATTCATAAAATGCTGAAGAACACAAATATCTGAACTTATTATAGGTAACATGCCCCAATTAAATTCTAATTGTGGAGCTGAGCTTAACAGACTAACATTGGTAATGAGTCTCTTTCAAATTTGTCAATAAAATAGACACCTGTCCATAGATATTTCTGTTGAATTCAAAGGCTTTTCTCTGTAGTGGCTTCTACATATGGTGTACCTGGCCAATATTCTTGCAGTTGCAAACAAAATCAAAACCAGAAATAACTGCCAAACCAGAGTATGGAAGGTTACTAAGACAGATTAGATAAAACCCTACATAGAGGGAGAGGTTCCACAGTAGGAGCACTTACAGGTGAAGTAAGCCAGACAGCTATTAACCTGAAGTTTACCAATAGCTTAACAGAGTGCTTTACTTTTCAGGTGGATAACGTAGAATGATAGTGCACATAGAAAGGATGGAACTAATACAAGTTTACCATGTACATATAATATTTGTACTGAAAAACACTTCACTTTACAAAGTCAGTTTCCTAAAAACTAAGAATTAGAGTAACTCAGCAGGCTGTCAATAACTGATTTAATAGGAACAGACTTTAAACAGAAAAAGTAAGTGAGGGATATATCCCCAGGAAACTTGCTGAGGATACCTACAGTACCTATGATTAAATTATCTGTCCTCTGGATGTCATCGTTGCTCTTTTTATATCCTGTTGGTTAAAGGTGTATTTATGTAGAATATAGCTTCAGTCCTAAGGAAGCTGGCTTGGGTGTATCATTTTTGGTAGCTCAGTGCATTTCTAATTAGAACTGAATATACACGCATGTGGTCCAGATCATTACTACTTATAATCTACAATGAACCATTTTCTATAATGTAATGCAAAAAAAGAAGGACCCCTGCACATATTTCATTTGATGTGGATTCACATCTCTGCTTCAGGAAGCACTTTATGCCTCTTCACAAAAAATTTCCATCTTTCCGTATGTGCAGCTGAGACACAGCTGCCAGTCTGCAATAGTGCTTGCAGCATTTGCAAAAATCTTTGCCTTAACACAGAACCAGAATTTAAAATTTCAAAATAAGGTGCTTGGTTTTGCCAGGGAAAGAGTACTCCATTAGTGCTGATGCATCAGAGGAAAAAGGAAAACATTGAAATATACCTTACAATGGCAAGGTCAACCCTGAGACATTTGATCAAAAGCACAAACCAAAGTAGGGCACTGCAGAGGTTTACCAGATGAGAACTTTTATAGGATATCACAATGAAATAGTCTAAGTAGAAGCAGATTCTAGGCTGAAGCATTGTCCCAGCATGAGGCATAAGGCTGAATTAAAACCTTCTCAGCACCTTTCAAATAATGATTCTAAAGACAAGGAGAGGCTGGCTGTCTTGGAGCAGTTGGGTCTGCTGACAGGTTGAGCTTGCCCCTGCCAGCTAGTAAAGGAGACTGTCACCTTTGCACTTCCTTTCCTGAGCTGTGCCAACTGTTTCTCAGCTGCTGTCAGTATCCAACCCGAAACACCTAAACCAGCGTCAATTTTAGCAGCACAGGGAAGACTCCAGAATTCTTAGAAATACAAGTATGATGTCCTTCTCCCTTTTGTATGGCCTTGCAGACAAAGTGAGTTGTCAGACAACTACATTGCACCAAAAAACCCCACAGCTTTCACAGACTTTGTGGAGCTTTCAGACAGAGACACTGCCTAAGCTGCACAAGCTAATGCTTAGCAAATTCCCTCCCAGCAATTAGCATTCCTCTCCCAAAACTGATGGAGGCTGAATTTTGCACAGAAGTAGGAGGATAGGTGCTTTATCTGAAGTATTAGACACCATTCAGCAAATCTCTTACATTTAAGTCTATAGAAAGCACCTAGATCGAGCCTTGCAAGAAACAGAGATGCTTTCAGTATTGAGCCTTTGAGCTCTTGGTCAGCCAAGCAAAGGGGCGCTTATAATCTGTTAGCTTTTTATGTGCTTCTGATTTTGGGAACACTCAAAAGCCTCATACTGTTAGCAGGGTTGAAAAACATAGCATTTTTTCATGCCTCAGCCCTGTAAGGATCATACCATTTTATATTCTTGTAAGTAGCTCCCATGTGGAACTCAAGTGAGCTAAGTGGGAAAATCCCTCACAAAGAGCACTTACCTTTCTTTCAAGGAAGAGGTGGAGGGTTCCTTCATCCTTTCATGCAATAACTAGTAGGTAGCACACCAGCTTCTGAGGAAAAAGGCCATTTTCCAGGGGTCCTTACTTCTATTTAAACCAAAACACAGCTACAGGTGACTGAACAGGAACAAATGTCAGGATTTCCCTCTTCCAGGGAAGTGCCTCAGCCATGAACAATGCGGTGTGCACTTGCTCTGTTACTTTAGTCCAATCAATCCTTTTAGTTTCATGCAAGTGGAGTAGCTCAAGAAAGTTTCCTTCCTCATAATCCAATAGCCTCTAACTAGAGGCCAGAGCACTTCCGTGGGAGGCAGAAGGTGCAGAGTTAAATACCTTCAGACAATAATGAATTTGGAGCCTGCAAATAATTGGCCTGCTGCGCTAGAGAGGGCACTGCCACTGCCCTGGCCATGTTGTGGAAAGATGACTGCTGGGGGTTTCTTTGAAAAAAGATGTCTCTGTCTCTGCCTTCATCATGTAAACATCCCAAAACACTCCAGGGCATCCCTACTGGCTTGCTTTAACACTGCTCTACACTCAGTCTGCTAGGTTTTGTGCATTTTCCAGAAAAGTAGACCAGAGCCCCTCTGCCTTCTTGCCACAGCTGAACAAGGACAAACAGTGATCTGAACATGGCAGAGCTGCATCAGCCCATACTGGAGGCTCAAGCTCTGCTGAAGGCTTTTTTGTTTGGATGTAGGAGAGCTGGCCTTGGTTTCATCTGGGATGCAAAGAGAAGCCTTATATGCCAAATAGGGCTGTGTAAATGTCTCACTGGCTATCACATAGCCAAAGCCCTTGGAGGATGTGCACTTTAACTGCTCCATGTCATCTTCTCTTGACTACCCAGTATTTTTAGAGGAGCCAGTTCACTGATTGCAGTCAGTACACCATTCTGTAGTGAAGTATGATGCAGCATTATTAAAAGATGTATTTCAGGATTTTTGTCTATTGTTTCTAAGCATCCTTTGGAGATGCAAAAACATGGCTAGAAAAATAACTTTGATGTGCCACCCCATTTCAACACTGGAGTTTTGCTTTGCATGTTAATGTGTATGTTTTCATGCCTCAGCTACACTAACTGTGCTGCTTTCCTGTTTCTATTTATTTTGGAAGCAGTATATGTTTACTAAATCAGTTGAAAAGTGTTAATGATGAGTTCATACTAATGTGGATTCAAATTACTTTCACATGAATCAAGACAAATTAAAAAATACTATTTGATCATAAATTGCTTCAAATCCCTGTCATGAGAATACTAGTATCTCAAAATAAAGATTCCTTTTTTCCATTTTAAAATATCATATTAGATACTTCAATTGATCAGAAAGGTGTGGGGATAAGAACATGTGGATTATCTCTGCTTCATGTAACAGAGAAGAATGAAATAAACCCTCCTGGTGTGTGTATGTGTGGCAAGGGGAGACAGTGTCAAAACCATTTGCCCCACTATCTATGGTTCTTCCATGTGCATGAAAAGGAAGGAGACAAGTAAGTGCAAGCAAAAGAGTTAGGACATGGGTACAGCCAGCCCTGACTCGTAGCATATTATTCAGCCCTGAGAAACAGATGTGAAACCTGAACACCAGTAAACTGCATGGACACTGGGTCAAAATGTTTCCAACAGAAATTTTTATTGCTCCCCAGAAAATTCACTGAAACTGAAGCATATTCCAAAGATGGGCCAATTTCAGTGACACTTGAGCTTGATCCTGTCTTGATCTGAACAACTGTGCTGAATCAGGTGATCCTGCCCCTTTACTCCGCTCTTGTGAGACCCCACTTGGAGTACTGTGTACAGTTCTGGTGTCCTCAACATAAAATGGACATGGAACTGTTGGAACAAGCCCAGAGGAGGGCCACAAGGATGATCAGGGGACTGGAGCACTTCCCATATGAAGACCGGCTGAGAAAGTTGGGGCTGTTCGGCCTGGAGAAGTTACATGGAGACCTCATAGCAGCCTTCCAGTATCTAAAAGGGGGCTATAGGGATGCTGGAGAGGAGCTCTTCATTAGGGACTGTAGTGATAGGACAAGGGGTAATGGGTTTAAACTCAAACAGGGGAAGTTCAGGTTAGATATAAGGAAGAAGTTCTTCCCTGTGAAGGTGCCCAGAGAAGCTGTGGCTTTGAACACATCCCTGGCAGTGTTCAGAGCTAGGCTGGACATGGCTTGGAGCAACCTGGTCTAGTAGAAGGTGTCACTGCCCATGGCAGGGAGGTGGAACTGGATGAGCTGGTTTTCCGTTCCAACCCAAAGCATTCTATGATTCTATGATTTTACTTAGAGACATACCAAATGACAAAAAGACAAACACAAAAGAAAAAGACAAACCACATTTTACCCGTTGGTGGTTCCCAAAGAATAAGAATTTCAGAAGTCTCCTGCACCTGATACTTGGGCTCACTTAGGACCTGTTATTTGTGTCTACTGAATTTAAATTATGAGCAAGAGATGAATTTATGTTATGTTGTGAAGTATCTGAACAGAGAAGAAAGTTTGTGTCCCTAGATGAAATCAAGGCAGACAACTCTATACCCCTCCATACTAAAAGTAGGGGAAGAAAAGATGAGAAACCCTGTCCTCTTCCTGACTGACACTGGATCAAGTCTTTCCAAAGCCTGGTGTTTTGGGAGCATTTCTGAACTTACTATTCACTTTCTGTTGACCTCACAAAGCTACCTTCCCAAAGGAAAACACAATTTTCCTTACCTCTGGATACACAGGGAGGTTCATATGCCTTTCACTACTTTCTGGGTACTCCTGCCCAGACACCCATTTACCACTGGGGCAAAGATTGAAAGTATTCTTGAAGCCTTGTAAAGTTTTACTTTGCCATCTTCATTGATACCCCAAGCTTTACCCTTCATTCTCAGTCCCAGACATGAATATATAGTCTGCCTACATCACTCCTTGTGTTTTAATAAATTCTTACTCATATTGCCTTATCCAGTCTATACAGCAGGCAGCCAGTTGTACCTGACATTACCATAATACCTTTGGAATTCCTCCACAGCCCTCTCCTAACTTCCGTCCTGTCTTCTATTCCACCATATCACATAGAATTTGCTTTGTAATTTTGCCTTGGCCTTATTATCAAACCATGTCCTACATCAAAAATATCCTCTTTCTTGATACGTCTGAGTGTAACTAATCTAGTGAAGCTTTAATGTAGTATTTAGGCATTGCTATCATTTTTTCATGGCAAAACTCTGTACAGATTTTCTTTTCCACACTCATTACTCCTCCATAAATAACCTTTCCTGAATCCATGTTCATGACTAAAGCAGAAATACTTCATATTTACCAAAGGTTAAGAGCACACACAAACTGTCACTGGCGACTACAAGGTCCTACTCCAGAAGGTCTTGCGGTATCTTGTTTATGTAGCCTTGTTCTACTTCAGCATCTCAAAACAGGCTGGGTCTATCCTGCCAAGCTTTTATGCTCCACAGTATGTCCTGCACCCTCCCCTGGGTACTCTTGCTGTAATTCAGCTGCACAGGCAGATGCTGTGCACCCTCCTCTGTACACTCTGATTTTCTCTGTTAGAAAAACTAGCTCTGTGTGTAGGCAGAATACTACTAAATATCCCAAAGTCCCACAGCTGAAGTTGCAGGGGATTTGTCTGTGCATTATCTGGCTATTACAAAAGATCACCAGGAC
Organism: Lathamus discolor; assembly: GCF_037157495.1. NCBI lineage: Eukaryota > Metazoa > Chordata > Aves > Psittaciformes > Psittacidae > Lathamus > Lathamus discolor. The sequence goes on along the minus strand of NC_088889.1, from coordinate 63,574,769 downwards.
ACATCATTCATTTAGTGAGCATACCCTATGATCCCATGTTTCCTGCGCTGCCCTCTGTGTTGCTCTTTTGAAGAGCTAGCTATGTACTCAAACACATCCCTGCAGGTCAGACCGAAATCCATTTTTACCCCATATCCTGTCTTTGGGTTTCTAGTAAGAGATTCTTAGAGGACAAGAATAAGAAACATGGCAAATCAGAAATCCCTATGCATACTCAGTCAGCTTCCAGCAATCAGCTGCTTAAAGGACTTTCTGAAGTAGAGCTTGCCACAGTACCATCATGTTAATAGTCCCCCATGGACTTATCGTCAGTAATATATCTTATTTTTCTGAACTCATAACATCCTGTGGAGTGAGTTCCACAAAATAATTATGCCCTGCATGACAAAAGTTTGCTTTAAATTCCCTGTGTGATAATATTGGAATCCCCTTAGGTCCTGTATTGCCAGAAACAATGCATTAGTCACTCCCTAATCACTTTCTCCATGACACTCATTATTGTGCACGTCTGTCTTTTTCCCCTTAGTGGATCTTCTGAAGGGTCTAGATTATTTACTCTCTCCCTGTTATCTTTCCCTGTACTCTTCCTAGTTCCATCCCTTTGAAATACAGCGATCAAGCAAATACAAGATTCAAGATGAGGGCACATGAGAAATGTGAATGGCATAGATTTTATCAGTCTGATTTGACTGGCCTTTCTCGTGACTGAATTGCGCTGAGCAAGTTTGGCCATCACCAGGACAAAAATAAAGACAACAATTAAAAGAACATTGGCCAGCAAATGGTAGCAATAACAAACAGACAGGTTTCTCAACAAACAGCATGGAACAAAAATAAACAGGTGCAATAAAAAATAATCACAAGATAATTTCCAAACTGAACAGTTAGTTCTTTTCTCCAGCCTGTAGTGAAGGCTTCTTTGCTCTGGGAGGAAATTCTCATGGAACTTTACCACTTCAGGGGAATGAAAAATCAAGGAGAATGCAGAGCTGACTCTTGAGGTCTCTGTTGATACCACAGACAATTGCATCTGCTCTGCTGTTGACCCCTTGAGCAGGGTTTCAGAAAATCTATGCATTTAAGAAACACGACATGACAGCTTATTACTTGCTAGAACTGTCACTTATCTCTGGCTGCAAGTGACTCAGCTGAACACATAGTCCCCTACATTATGATGTATCTGTTTGCAACAAGATTGGTTTTCTTATGCAGGGTCAGCACAACACTTTTTCTCTTCCAAAGGCAAAAAGCTAAGATACATTTAGGTTGAAGAGCTCAGTATTTTAATAAGACCCTTCTTTGAGGCAGCTGCAACTCTGAACACTGTCAAAGCACCTATACCAGGAGTTGGGCTCCTCGGTATTACTTGCTTTGTGATAACAATCTCTAGTCATTGCTTCCTTATTCAGAGCAGAATGGAGGCACCTCTTCACTAGGACAAAGCATGTTTGCAGTCACAGCTAGCAGTAGGCAAAATCCTAGCAAGGATGTAACAGCCTGCAACTGGTTAAGTCCTAGCACAGGCTGGGTCTGACACAGCCCATGTGGCCATTACAAACTGCCTTGTCCTCATTATGGTTTTCTCTTACTCTTTTTTCCCTAGTGAAACAAAACTTTCTTCTTCAAAAAAGTGGCTTTTATACAGCAGCTAATAACCAATTTAACAGCCAGTAATTGAGGTACTTCACTGGAATTGCCTTCTTCAAACCACCCTTCAGAATTAGCACCCTTAATGACATTTAGAATTAAGCACTAAGGCTCTTGTCTGGTGCAGAGACCCTGTGCAGGTGACAGAGATCAAGACAACCTATCAATAATTATGAAAGAATATATTCCCACGTATCATGCCCAGCATAACTGAAAGCATTGCTGCTGACTTTGATCTTCTAAGTCTGTAGATACTTGGATATTCTTCGAGGAAACATTATAACTTTATATTACGCCAAATCTCCCATTATCATTAAGAAAACATTAAACAAGTTAAACAGACATCTCTTGTTCTGCTGGCTTTACTAACCTAAAAGTTCATCTGTCAATTGACAGACAGCTTTGGCAAATTCCGTGAAAAATGTATGTGACAATAACATATTTCCCTATGCTCCTGAATAGAGATGGAAAAATGGGGTGTTCTGTTACTTATTTATTACTGAGTAAGAGTTTCAAATGTCTTGCCAAGCACTGAAGTACTTGCATCTAACCCCAGTGAGCGTTCACCCTACTGCAGATGAAAACCCCAAGCACTGCCATTTCCTAAGGGCAAAGCCGCCTCTGCCACAGCCGTAAACCTGGCTGGACTCCAGGGCCCTCCTGCCATCAAGGCTACCTCAAACTCATGCCATGGGTCCAAGCTGAGAAGAATGACCCTTTAGAGAGATCATCCAGCCAGAACCTTCTGACCTCCACACACTCTTTCCTTCTTTCTTGCTCTCACCTTTAAGATTGAGCATAATTGTTTTTGCAATAGAAGCGATGCTGAAAAATGAGTCCTCAGGGAAGCAGGAAGACACTAATGAATATCACTAGCGCAACATTAGCAAACCAGATCAGCAACCTGAAACTGGCAAGCCAGCTTCTTGACAGGACAATGACTAGCTCAATAGTGCCTGTTCTGTGGCTTAAGATACTAAGTTTGAATGGTAATTTACACTGCACAGATAAAACAAGACATGGTGTGAGGTGACAGAATCATATAATCATTTGGGTTGGAAAAGATCTTGAAGATTGCTAAATCCAACCATTGATGTAACACTGCTAAGTCCACCACTAAACCATGTCCCTCGGCACCACATCTACATGTCTTTAAAGTACCTCCAGGGATGGTGACTCCACCACTTCCCTGGGCAGCCTGTTCCAGTGCTTGACAACTCTTCCAGTGAAGAAAATGTTCCTAATATCCAGTCTAAGCTTCCCCTGGCATAACTTGAGGCCTTTATCTCTACTACTATCACTTGTTACTTGGGACAGGAGACCAACATGGAAGATGAAGCCTTTTCTCCAGCTGGAATTTTTAAGGGACTTTTAGGGGATCTGTTCACAGGGTGTGGCCCTGGAAGAAGGCAAAGAAAGACTGCATAAGCCAGTTTTGATGCTAGCTTGTGGCATGGGACATACAGTGATGCAGGGAAGGAGGACAAAAAGATTCTGGTAACCACCTAAAAAAACGTGCTGTCAAAAATAATTGCATCTGCATTTTGAATTAATATTTTTTTGAAAGTTTTGCATCACATTCTGTTAAATAACAACACTACTCAAAATATGTAACAGTAAAACATTAAAAATGAATAAACCACTGCTGTTGTTTATCATATGTGAATACAGGTGCATATAGTAGTATTTCCTGTGTTTCTATTGATTTTTCTAAAACCCCTTTTTGAATGCATTCAGAACAGGAATTGATGGAAATATATTTATCTGTCCAGGAGAGAAAATACTTCAAACTGGCTACTGAAAAGGCATGCAAGGAAAGAAATTGGTCAAAACAAAAAACAAACAACCTCCCCCCCCCCCAAAAAAAAAAACCAAAACCCCAAAAACCCCTGACATTGAAGAGATAAGGACTAGTCAGCTGTAATGTGCTATTTGAATCAGTTTGTAAAACAAAGTAATAATCTTAAAAAGGCTTTAATACAGGCAGACATGAAGTCAGATATGTCAAAAGAGAAAATGTAGGTCACGCTAACAACACAGAATACCATATCCTGAAATGCAGTGACACTGAAAAGGACTTCAGGAAATCAATTTACCATGAATTCCCCATGCAATCTATGGGCTAAGGTTAATGCAATACTTGCATGATTATGCAGGAGACCATGATATTACAGGTATGTATCAGTGATGGGACCAGCATTGCTATGTCCGGTTCTGGTAGCCAATTTTCAAATAATGAGGACTCTGGAATATTGCAAGGGAGTAAAGAATGAGTCACTAAATTACTTGAAACCGTGGAAGCCTGTGCATATTAAATTGCAGACAGTTTAATATCAAAAAAGGCACTGATATCTCCTCACAGTGCCAGAGAAGTGCTGGAAAGGGATAGCCCTGACACCAGTGGATTTTCAGCTAGGAAGCAAAGTCATTAATGATTAAGAAATAGGAGGTAGACAAATGCAGGTTGGAAAACAATTTGTCTTTTTTTTAATGAGTAAATATTAGGTTAAAATTAATTGCTTGAGAGCAGTGGATGCAATAAGCTGATGTCTTTTCAGTACAAACAACAGCCTTAACAAAAGATACACTGCAGCTTATCTGTGACCCAGGGGCTGAAATCACATGGCTGGCATGATGCAAAAAATAACACTAGATGTTCTTAATAACTGCAAAGCCTCAAAATCATGATACATTCACTAGAGTATAGATATTTTGACACAAAGAGGAAGCAGAAGTGAGGGGAAAAAAATGTTTATGTTTACATGGCAAGCTGATTATCAGCTAGCTTTCAAAACAGAATCCCCCACCTCAGCTGAAACCCAAACAAAAATGCCACTGCCTTAAAAAACGCAGGACAGGAATTAAGTCTGCCAAAAAACTTCACAAGCAAGCAGTCAAAACAAAAATAAATAATACTTGCACACAGACTGAGGCACATACCCAAGAAGCAGGAGGACTGAAGGAGGAACAAATGAGTTTTTAAGGATGACATGTTCAAAGATCCCAAATATTTTATTCACACCAGTATTCAAAATTTGATTTTAAGTTATCATTTCAGTACATCTGCTCTCCCATGTAAGAAAAATAAATCACTATTAAAGCCTGTTTTCAGGGCAGAAGGTGCTGCAACATTTGTGTTTGGGAGAAACAGCTCTCCAGAACTGGCTGGTGTGCAAGCAAATATTTGTGAGGAAGTGTTGGAAAAACTATTTAAAACCCCCTACATCCTTGCTCATTGCCATCAGCTGCTGGAGAGCTGGAAGCTGCTATATGAGTACTAGCTTTAAAAACCCTGTTAAGCTAGCCTTGAAAATTGCAGCCTACTAAACTCAACTGCCAGGAAAACATAACTCTCAAAACAAAAATAAAGTATGAAAACAACCAGATCTTTGTTATAAAAGACAGAGAAGATTGCAGAGCTTTTTCAATGAAAAAGAAGGCTCAGAAACTTAAATGTTTCAGAACTGCCTCAAGTATTAGCACGTCCCATTAATCTGCTGCTCTTTCTGGAAACAGCTGATAGCCTTCATCACAAAAACTGACAAAGGGAACAAAACCAACTTGGGAAGTTAAAGTCACCAAAGAGGAGGAAGAAGAAAAGGCTTTCAATTGCTTTGACAATGAAGTGACTTAAAGAACTGTGTTAGGTGCAGTGTTGTTTAATATGTTAGCAAACAGAAGGGGCTTCAAAATCCTGCTGATAACATTGGAATTTGATATAATTATTGAGACTTGTCCAATATTATGAACAACTTCAGAAGGACCTAATAAATGAACTAAACAGGCAGAGAGATGGCAAATGAAGGTCACTGGAGAGAGACACATGTGAATGCATATTAGAAAGAATTACTCCCATGCATCTGTGCTAAAAGGCCTGTACTGACACCGCCTTCAAGCACATACAAAACCGTAGTTGTGGGTAGTGCTATTGACATTGCTAGAAGAGCTCCGGCAGGGAAACAACATGCTTGTCTGGACCAGAACCCATGCTGAATTTGTGACTGTTGCGGGGGGAGGTGAAACAGAGTAAAACTGTGGGCAGCTGGCTGACAATCTGTCTGCATGCAAGAACAGGCAAAGAAATAAAGCAAACCAAAACATGTTCTTTCTGCCCACCATTAACAACTCGACCACAAAAAGAAAGACTAGGTACAGCTAAACGAGGAAATGGTGGGGCCATTACAATTTCATTTTTGTAAAGGAGTGATCTGGCCTTTCAGCATAGCTCAAGGAATTGCAGAAATTAAGTGGGTTCCAGAAGAGGCCACAGAAATGATTAGCTTGCTGAGGAGAGAGCAGAGGGAGGCTCACCCCCAGTGATGCGTCCATCCGCTCTCTGAAAGAGCCGAGCTGCCATCAGGAGACTCTGGTAAGAAGCTGTAGCAAATGATCCTTAGGGAATTATCCTGGTGAATTACCCCGGGGACCCAGGGGAGGGTCGAAGTGTGATGGAGTCACATCTCCTGCAGCATGCTCCCAGCCCCTGCGAGAGGACTAAACCCAGGGAGGCTGTAAGCCTTCTCCAAGCCAGAACTGGCACCAGGGGACCACATCTCAGGAGGCCCAGCCAACGAGCACTTCCACTGCTTGCATGAGGAGGACTTGCTGGCACAAGGGATTTTGAAGCCTTCTTCAGGATAAGAGCCAAAGGCATTAAGCACCTCAGGAAATGTAGCCGGGCTCCAGAGATGCTGGAATAATACCAGCTTCATTTACGTGAAAATGGGGGCTCCATGCAGGCTTGGGCGCCTGACTATGGAGCAAGTTTTAAGACTAGGCAAAAAGGGTCTATCTTCATAATGGAAAAAAGATAACATTTTAATGTAACTAGGTTTCAGAAGATATTAGCAACAAAACAGAAATTGTTCAGTATTTTCTGGTATAATAAGCAGATACAGAACAGAATAAAAAGATATCTGCGTGTTTTACATTATGCTTTTATGTACTGTGCATTGAGCTTGCCTGAGAGCTAAACTGCATTTGATTTGTGCCTAACAACAACTAGGAAAAGGATTGCCAATTAGGAATGTGGGGCATCTATTTTTAACGAAATGTTTTTAAACTTTTGGCTAACTACGAGAGAAAGGCAGTGCCATCTGTTGGGGAAACCCAGCCGGTTCAGGAAAGCACAGCGGGCATGTCGCTTCACTGCCTTTGGTAGAACAAAAGCCCATTTAGAGTCAGGACATGACAAGCCTGGTTTGATGCAGGGGAAACTTTTGCTGGTGATAAGAAAGGAGAGGGAAAACAATCTGGATGGATTCGATACCAAATGGTGTTAACCAGCAGCTATTATATGCATTTAGTACCTTTGCACTCTTTCATTTGGTACTTCCATGCACAGGCTGGAGAAGCCACTAAATTCACACAACTTTGGCCACTGCAGCAGCAGCAGAAATTTTCCTCCCTTGCTGCTTCATGAGTCAGCACTTCTGATGTCAAGACTTCACCCTCAAATTGAAATGAGCAGCAGTCCTGTGTGGGAGGAAGATAAAGCTGAGCTCCACAAAGGGACAAGCTGGCAAGCTTAGGTAGTCTGTCAATAATTGGGGCTTGTGTAATTTTTACTCAGTGTTTGCAGGCTGCTAGTGATTTTGCTTTAAATACGCAGCAGTTGGATGGTTGTAGTCAAGTGCAAGTTTTGATCCTTGCACTGAATTTGAAAGCCAATGTATTTAACATTTAAATACACTGCGTTCACCTTGTGCATTATTTAGTCACACCAGCCTTTCTAGAGATGAACGTATATTCTCACACCCACACATGCATAGCAGCACAAACACACCTATGCATATCAGCTGAGTCTTTCAGCTAACCGTGCTTTTCTGTAGCTATTTAGCATGTTTGTGTTTAGCTTATTTTCATTTACAGGTCAGGGTAGGGCAATGGATATCAAACATGGACCTTTTTTTTTCCCAGTGAGGGACTGACACATCAGCTAGAATCATGTTGATGGTTATTCAGCAGAACTGCGGTAGCCGCTATTTTTGCTCCTTTCCCACAGCAGCAATAAAACAGTAGCACAAAACAGAAAGTGACACACCAGATACATTGAACAGCAGCTGTCCTTAAAAACCAAACAGCCCCCATGTACTGATTTGCCATTAGCAAATGGCTATTTAATTTTTTTATTTTTTTTTTTCTGTAGTAAGGGGGTGTAATTAAAGAAGGGGAAAAAGTGGGATCATATAGCAGGAAGAGACCAGAAATACATTTCCCCAGTTGAATAACTGTGCTTTGAGAGATGTGTGGAGAGGAACGCATCAGTAAGGTGTTTTCTTTAAGAAAAGATTATCAGGAATAGCAGGTGACAGTCTCAAGCTTCACTCTCCAGTCCTTGCCTGTTGGTAAAAAAAATTTAAATAATTTTTTAGCCAATACCAAAGCAAGCAGCTGTGTATAAAAGCCACAAAAATGGTAAAATCATACATCAGATGTGCCCTTGGGCAGGATTAATGTATAGACAAGCTTTTGGAAAAGAATCTTTTTCTTTTTTTCAAGATACAAGTATTTTGAACTAAGCCAGGAAGACTTATTTTTATAATGTTGCATGCTGCCCTGTTTTGAGTATTTTACATTGTAAGATATGAAATGAAAAAGGCACTTCTCTGGTGCCAAATGGGAGAGGGAGCTTAAAGAACCACTCACAGAAATACCACCTCACTTGTATCAAGTGTACTCATTATTTTTTCTTGCACACTTCCAGAGTTCAGCTGGGAAATCCAAGTACAGAGAATATTAATCTTTGATGAAGCAAACCTAAAATTGTATAGGCTTGGACTGCACCATAATTATATTCTATTCAAATGTCAGAGCTTCTTTCTGAATAAATGCGCCGAAAGTATTCTGTGGAACAGTGATCTGTGGGGTGACTGAACTAAACAGCACTTTCAAACTCAAGATGAAAATCCAGGCCAACCAGAATGGGAGCTAAAAATACTCAATGACCCTATCACTCCATAGCTTGTGATAGTAGTATTTTTTTTTCATAGCATATGTTCACAGATTTGTCATCATCATCTGCTGTCAGACTAGTGGCAAATAAAGACTTACAGATTTTCCTAGATTTTTCACATCTCTGCTTGTTCCAGTGGTAACATCTCCTGCTTGCCTTTTATTCAGTATGTCTGGCATGTTCTAGTAATTCTCAGTCCTGATAAGATCTTGTGCCCTTGATACTTGTTTGCTTGGCTTTTTAAAATAGATGTACGGCAATCACCATCTTTTTTTCCTCCTTCTTTTTATCTGTATGACATTTAATTCTTCTGATTTAGGAAGGACAGGAGTCCCTTTCTATATCCTGTACACACTCTCAACAATTTATGGTTCAAGTCATTCTTTTATTTAATATCACACAAAACTCCAGCTGTATTTGATAATGGATGAATATGTAACTATCAGCATAGCAAAGCTCAGCTAAAAGGCCTGTCCCCACTTCTTCTAGCCTGGGAATCTGGAAGCTCTTCCCAGCTTCTGTGACTGTCCTTCCTGCATATCAGGATGAGTCTCAAGTCTTAATCATCTCTCCTATTCTGATTTTCACTGGGAGAAGGCCAAAGGGTACAGGTTAGGAACATGCCACAGCATGCTGTTAATAGGTCTGGATGATCTGAACAACAAGGCACTGGGGCAACATGGTACAGCCCTAGAGTGTCTTATGGATTTGGATATTTACATCATTGGAATGGGTTTTTTATGCCCCAAACCCCAGGAACTAGCAGAATGGAAAATTAATTTCCACAGTGTGAAAGCAAGTGATTATTAGCTGGCATTACATGTACCCACCATTAGAATTCTTTCATCGTACAAAATAAGCCAGTTTTACTCAAAAATTATTATTCTGTCTAGTCAGGCCTGGATCAGCAAACAAGGTAAATGTATTCAGAACTTCATATTGCAGTGGGGTGACACACGTGAGTAAAGGCAAAATTGTGTTAAAAAAAGTGTATTGTCAATGCTCACAATAGGTCAAACCAATCCACTAGGTAAATTGCACTTACCTTATTGATGCTGTACCAAACATGCAGATTTTAAGGCCATGAGTAAGTTTCTCTGATACAGGTGGGAACTTTAACCTCAGTCAAGGAAGTGTCTGTGCCTGAAGGAGTCTGAAGATGCCAATAATCACTAGGAGGTGATGAGTGTCTGTGCTGAATGATCCCATTTAAAATCCTGCCAGGCATCTATTTGCCTCTTCAGCTCCTTAGTTACTTTTGTGTATCTGGCCTTTGTTATTTGGAGAGTCTTTGGTTTATTCTTCTTTCTATAGTCTTTTGTCTTTGAAGGACTGATTTATTGCTACCTGATATGAGCTACATAATCCAGCAAAATTGCCTTGTCTCAACAGTTTATAGCTCTGCTCGAGATTTATATTTCATCCATCCTTTCAAAGAAAGTACTTGCTTTTCCTTCTTTATGATTTTAAATGTTTGCCTATTCAGAAATAAAATCTTCTTTTAGGAAAGGAAATTAACCTAAAAAATGAATCACTTTAAACTCTGAGATAGCTCAATTTAGGACCTTCATTTTGTAACCTAAAACCATACATGTTGCCTGCCATCCGTGTTGCTCTGTGCATTTTTCCTGATGCACTTGGATTGTTCTTGTGCCTCACTCCAGCTTTTCCTCACAACTTCCTCACTTTTTGCCAAAACTTCCCTTTTTGATGTTTTACCTTTTTTAAAACTCTGTGACTAAGAAAATTTCATTGGTCCTATCCTGCCATTCACTTGCTCTTGAATCTCCGTGATTCTTTTTCTTCCACTGCCTGGGATAAGCATTCTACCTCATGGGCAATTATGCCCATGCATAATTGTCTCCTCAATTGCTTAATCTCTTACCTGTCATCTTTCACTCATCTTTCGTCACACACTGAAGTCCCTTTCTTCCTTCCCAAATATGGATTCTGTGTTAAAATTCGCATGAAGAAAATGTTCTGAAAGCTGCTGTAATAACATATTGTTTCTGATGCAATGATGAATGCTGCAGTTTAACATAAATAGCTATTTTACTTATTGGTAAATGATTCTATTAGAACAGCATAAACAGAGTTCTGCAATGCACCTTGCCTTGCCACCAAATACAGCACAGGAAGGGGCAGTCCTGAGAACAGCAGCTTTATGCTTGCTTGTGCATCAACAAATTGTGGAATTGTATGGGAAAACCCTGAACAAATCTGTAGCTCAGAGAGCTTCAAGGAAGAAAACTCCAACCAAGGACTTCTCACCACCTCCCAAAATTGCCCAGTGCCTAAACTGACTCTCCGTTACCCCTGTTTGGAGCCCTAAGTCTGCTGGAGAGTTGTAACACTTCACAGCACCTTTGCACCAAGGAATGGCTGGAAGAATAGAACATGGTCCTATAGATCTAAATGTCCAGTGATTCAGTGAGGCTGTGGAAAGGTGGAAGGGGACATGGCTTGGATTTTTCTTCTGCAGGATTCTAGGTCCCAGCTGTTGAGTCTGGAAGACAGTTACATTGGTACTTTAAGAAACCAAAATAATCTTCAACATCCTCTCCTTTGTGGATACACTCATAAACAAATACAGAAAGGTGGCCAAATATGCAGTTTTCACTGCAATAAAACACACATTCAGAGTGAGAATGTTTTAGAAATGAAAAGCCTATGAAAAACCAGGCGACCTTTACATGGACCCTTTGACTCACCTGTATAGCTACACTTCTTTTTGCCTCAGCTACTTTTCTTCAAAGGTGTCAGAAATCCTGCAGCCTCTGCATCAGCAGAAGGCACAGATACCTGCTGTCTTTTAACGATCAGCCCATTAAGTTTGATACCATTGATCCCTGCAGCAGTGCTTACTATGCACAAAATATGATATTAAATATTTTAAGAGTGTTTTTATGTTTCTTTTCAAACCAAGTATTTCTGATTAAGACAGTTCAATTCCTATCACAGTTTGCATCTAAACCTTTATAAGGTTTATAATAATCTTCTATACCTAAAGCAAGAGTGATGACTAACTTTAGGTGTGCAAGCAAATATTTTTAAGTACAGAACACAACCAGGAGTGGCCAGATAGGCTTTGCTGCTCTCAACTAAGCTACATATGGGATTTCTGATGTGATCATTCATGTTTATAATGACTGTTGATCCAACATCTGCTTTTACCATATTGGACTGTGAATATTTCAGATCAACAACTGAAATCCAGATGTGTTTGTGCCATGAGCTCTGTGCACTCTATTTGAAATGGTTTGTCTTTAAAAACAGAATTAAGGATGCACTCACACTTGCAACAGTATCCTGAAATGTTCCTTGTGCACAGCAGAGCTTTTGTGGCAGAATCCAGCCACCTGGGTCCAAATTCCCTAACACCCTGGGCAAGAGGTATGTGCAGATAGGACTCCCTCTCTTCTCACTGCGCAGCTGTTAAGTACAAGACAAACCATCATCACATTCTATGCCATTATTATCCCCACTTCTAATTTAATTCTTTTGCATTAAACCCCCCAAACTTCTTCTATACTGTCTCCCCTCTAAGGATAGCATAACACTTTGTATATGGTCACAAAATCAATAAAAGCCATACATTTTTTTTCCCATGTCTCTCTACACAGCTGGATAATTTAAAAAAAAAAATGGTTTAAACAAGCAGTACATTTGTAATCTGCCATGTTTTATCAATTATCCTGTCTCTGGTTTTTACTACTCAAGTTTAGGATTTCTGTCCTGGTCAATGGCTTCCCCCTCTTTCCCTCGTGTAGGAGGACAGAAGGGATGAGAGTTGTAGGAAAGCTGCAGCAATGATGGCATGGAGGGAACAAAAAGGGGCAGGATGGGCTATAGATCACATCACATAAACTGTGGGTACAGCTATGGGAATTTTTTAGACTGACTTTGTGAGGACCATGAGGTAAATACTAAACATAGGTAATTTTGCATACACCAAATGCTTTAGCATCCCCCCCAGAATAGTGAAATGTTTCTGGTTACAACACGGGAAAGTTGCTGTTAAGTCTTAACTCCTACCAGAACCTCTTAAGACCAATTATTAGCTTTTTTTCTTCATTTTATCATTTCACCAAGCCTGGGTACTAACTGGTTCCATAGCTGGAATTCATGTGCATGCAAGAGCCACACATCCAGCAGCTCACTTGCATATGAAATCAAACACGGATGCCTGGACACTGGCATCCAGCTCGTACTAAGGTCCTCTATTTGCAAGAGAAAACAGCTGTTCAGAGATTTGACCAGCTCCATCTGGAGTTTAAAGCATTGCTACTTTCAGAGGAGTACAGAGGACTGTCCATTTCTCTGTGTGCGGTAAAACATGTAGACTTGCTCTGTTGTTTACCATTTGCGTGCTCCAATGTGTTTTTCAGATTCTCAGCAACATCACAGGGGAGCACAGGAGTGTGCACAGCTACACAGCAGCTCTCCCCCAGTCACCAGGGCAGCCGTGCACAGCCCTGCTCCAGGCTCTAGGGAGAAGTATACCTTGAAGGCAGAGAATAAACTTGCTCTTACTAGAGCTGCACTTCAGAACTATGCCACAGAGCTTAAAACCACAGCACTGAGTAGGGTAAAAAGATGGGAAAGAAATACAGATAGTGCTCACCATAGCCAAAAGACATATATTTACCAATCTGGGTCACAAATGCAGTTTATTTTCCCAATTTCTGCTCATTAATACATTTATTGCATCACCTAGTTCAGACGTTACTAACTTCAGAAGCATGTTCCTTGCTTGTTAAAGGTACCTGGCTCTTTCCATATTCTAAGGAAAACTCATATTTTTAGACAAGAGCTCAATTAAAACTGCTTTTAAGACAACAGCTACAACCAATCAGCAGTTATTTAGACAAAAGTTTTCCACTGGAAAATACTGATTCATGGAACCCTGCCCTTTATTTTCTCCTTTTTTTTTTTTTTTTTTTTTTTTTTGTAGGAAGGAGGTCAAAGAAATATTTTTCAGAACTTTCTGGGGGAAAAAAAAAAGCTATAGAGAATAAAGACATTACTGTATTTACCTGAGACACAGGAGACACAGATTCAACTTAGAGCTTTACCAGATTTGATTTTAGCCTCAGTACATCCCAGGTGTATGCCCTGACTGATTGCATGCATCTCAGGCACTGATACTGGCCCAGGGTATTGATGGAGGCTGGGAATTAAAAATGTTCCTTGGATACTCATTGAGAAAATTAAATAGAAAAAAAATAGAATTTCTTCTATTTCTATAGGCTGAAATGCCCATTTACAGTGATAAATATGCTTTAGCAAGCCTCTTGAAAAAAAAATAAGGATCATCAAATCCTAATATCTCTAATCTCTAAGTCTGAGGAAAACTCCCAGTGACTTTATTAAGGGTTTTGTTTTGATGAATAGAGATTTTGGAGTTCAGGAGATGGCCCTGAAATTTCAGGGTCAGATCCCTTCAGTAGCACAACTGAACACAAAACAACCAGGCTCAAAAGAATCACCCAGGACTCTGAGATCCTCCTCCTCCTCCCCCTAGGGCATCACGCAGCAATGTAGAAGTTGCAAATGGGATGTGTGATTTGGCTTCTATTTCCCAAGACTTGGATTCCTGTTCTGATCCAGACTGTTGTGATATCACGCTGGATGCCACTGCAGACTCAGTAAATGTCATAAGAAGCTACAAGTCCATGGTTTCTCAGACTATGTTTCCCACACTGCTTAGATTTACTTGTCACTATTTTCCTGCTTGATAACTGCAGGGATGAGAATATTAGGAGTGGCAGTTTAATCAGTGACCACTCTGTGCATTGAACCTGTCAGAGCTGAAAACTCATGAATGAGCTGCGGTGGGCCAGTGATATGCTAACCTATCAACCAGAGCAGAAGGTTCCTCTACAACAGGATTTTTCTTTATCACACACCCAAGAGACAAACGGAAGCCATAAAATAAAACAAAAACCACAAGCCAAAATCAAACAAGGATCAAAAAAACCATACAACATAGATAGATATCATAGATATTTTCAGCTCGCTGAAAATAAAGCTCACTGAAAATAAAATTATGTACTTGTACTTCAGACACAGTATCAGGCAGGTATTGAGCTTAAGGTTGCATTTTCTTTGCAAAGCCATATAAAAGATCTGACCCTTTCTCATTTAGTGGATCCAAATGAGAGATGTGAAAAAATTCTTATAAATCTCATCAATAACTATTAAATATATATACAACAAAACCCACAAGTGCAAGTAAATGAATTCAAATGTTCACATGGCTCAATTAAAGCTCAGCCAGAGATGGGCCTGGGCAGCTATGGCCCCAGTTCAAAAAACCACTTAAGCATATGCTTAAAACAAGCTCTGGATCAATTCCCAGTGAGGATTAATGCATATTCATAAATGCTTTGCTCCTTTGGTGATCACAGAATGAAATATCCCTGAAAAAGCCTTAAAAAGTAAAAGCACAATTTTTGCTGCTTGTTTTTAAATTAGCTTAAGCCAAACTGAATATTCTAGATGCAGCAAACTCCCCACAGACAAATGTTTATTTTCATTCTATAGCACCTTCTGCAATGAAATTAAAATTTCAGGATGTAGCACAGGACAGCCAGAGGGAAAGATGACGACAGAAGGTGGAGGTTAATGCGTAAAGACTGTCTGAGCTTTCCAAGTACGTTATAACAGAAAGCATATGAATGGGATGGCTAAGCTGGTAAATAATGATAAATCTATTTACTGCTATTTCTTGGCTTTGCAAGATGCCCATGTCCTGGCACTCCTGTTTATGTATTAAATAGAGAATGTGAATTGATACAAAGTTAAAAGTTTTCTTTCCCTCAAGGTCCTTTTGTGCCTAGACAGACTGATGTTCGCACTCCACTCTATTCCTTTGGTTAACCAAAGAAATAAATTCTTGATTAGATCCACATTATTCATGTTTTGCAGAGAATTTTTTGCCTACACATACAAATCCTGCTGGGATAAGCCAGCAGAGACCTATTGACTTAGTGTCATAGCAAATTACATGGACCTATAGCCAGATGAAATATTAACTCATGGGACTGATATTTTCACTGGATCAAAGACCGACTAATGAGAAACAGAATACTCATTTTCAAAGAGGTTTTTTTTTTAGAACGAAACACAGATCACTTAATATAGTGCAAAAGTTACAGTAACTTCCCTATAGCTTGCTTGCCTATAAATCTCTTAGCCCTGATTTATTAATACTAGATGCTTTGCCAAGTTCATGTCATAAAGAATAGATGCTGTGTGCCCACACTCTGCTTGGAACTGCATAAACATGATCATCAACTAGATTTGACATCATAATCAAAACAATGAAAATAAGCTAAAGGTGGCAGGCAATATCCTAGAAACTGTATTAAGAAGCTCTGTCTCCATTAAGAAAAACAAAATTTGTCTCCACTGGTGGAGAGAAGGACCTGTTTTTTAAAGGAATTCAGGTGCTTAAAGAAGCAGATGGGTGCACAGTGGGATTTTTAGAAGCTCTTAGATGGCAACTCCCACTGAAATCGCTGTATATTAGGCAGCTAGGCATTTTGGAAAATTCACATTACCTGCATCTTTAAGCACCTAAATACCTTTAAATATTTGGCCCAAAGACAGCTTTCTGTAATGTCATCAGAAACAGAACAGTCCCTGCTCAAGGGAAAATAGTTTATAGTATGGCCAATTAATTTTCAAGCAAGACAAATCCATATAAGCAATTTGTAAGGGAAATAAGGCCAGAACTCCTGAGCTATGACTTTTGAACAGTATTTTGTAACTGAAAGAAGAGGTATGGTACACAAAGAAATCTTGGGCACTTTTTCAAGAGAATAACAGAGATGATACAGGTACAGATGAGGTGCTCATATTAAACTGGAGCACAACTGGAATGCAAGGGCCTTCATCTCATGAAGAGTAAAAGATAAATGGGAGACCTTGGTGTTTGTGAAGGGAGTTGGGAGCTGGTAAGTGCAAGGGCTACAGGAGAGACACACACCCTGCAGAGAAGGCAGGCAAATGGACACAGGTGTCATTTGTCTCTTTATTCTGGGAGAAAGACATCCTCAGTTGCTCTTGCTCTGTCCCAAGGAAGCTCAGGAATTACAAATGTGAACCTGTAAGATTTTTAGGGACATTTATGTCCACCACTGTGATGGGAAGGGGGAACTGCAGGCACCACGGAGGTGAGACACTGCATCCAACCTGGCTCACTGCCATTTATTTTTCTAATTCCACCAGTCCAAGTGTGGACTGAAGAAGCCTAAGAAAAAATCCCACACAAATCCCTTGACTCCTATTCAGCAGTGGGAGCCACAAATAAAGAAGGCCATCTATAGCGGGACTGCCATTCAGGCTTTGCTCTATTAGCCTGAGGCCCAGGAAATCCAACAAGTTTCTTGGTTTACCTCTTACAGAAGAGGAAGATAAGAGTTATAGTTTTGCACTGTGCCACCTTTCAGTGGAAGAAGAGGATTTCTCCTGCATCACCAATCTGTGTATCCCTTCCAAGTCACTACATTTAATGTGAAAAACAAGCAGTGACAGAACAGCGCCCTTAGAGTAAGGGTCCCAGCATAATGCAGTCACAAGGATTTAACAAGTGGGATATACTTAACTGGTCACTAACATTAGCATTGCTTTAAAGATATACGGCTGAAAGTGTTTCTCTGGCCATAAAGAAAGAGAACTGAGAGAGCAGAGAAAATGCCTGGCAAGCAAACTCTCCCCCTTTTGTTTAATAGCTCTCTTCAGACTTGTAAGCCTAGAAAAAGCTTCATTAAAGTTAATGGACAAATCTTCCAGGAAAAAAAAATAATTAAGTACTTAAACGTTACTAGTTTTGGTCTGAGCACGCAAAATTTCTCTCACTTGCTTGCCTTGCCTTAGAATAGCAATCTTCAGGCAGGATTACATAAATATTGATAGCTTTCAGGCTGGCTTTGTACCTCAGCGACAAATGAGTGACTGTCAAGAGTTCACAGGCCAGGTTCACAAGCCCAGTAAGTGGGCAGAGCTTCACTGAAGTCAGTGGGAGACCTGCACACATTACAGGAACCTTCCATAAATAGAACAGAACTGTGTCAATTTGTACAAGAAATGACTGCAAATTACTGCCAGCAACTTCACAGAGAACATTTTTCACTCTGTAGACTTCAGGCAAGCAGTTCCTGAAGATATACAAAACTACTCCCTCACCCTCTCAAGTCACTTCCTTACCTACTGCAATAGCAGCCTCCCTCTTAACATTTAAATCTTTTTTTACACACTTATGCCCATTGCAATTAGCCTTGCTACACCTCCAAGTGTGCTACTATGCTTATTTTTCAGCAGACGACTCAGGCACAGGCCATGACCTTCACTGGGTCCCAGTGAGTCAATGGAGAGAAACAGCAAGGTGCTGGGGTAAAGAAAATTTAATATAATCCCTTATATACTGGGCTTAACACTCAGCCTTTACACACAACAGGCATTTCACAGAAGAAATGCTTTAAAAAGCTTCTTTATAGATTCACAGAACAGAAAGAAATAAACTTACCCTGCTTTATGTGTCTAAAGCAAAATTTAGAAAGCTCAGTTAAACTCAGAGGACCCATACATACTGCCATTTGAGGTCTTAAATGGGTGGCCATTAAAAAAAGGCCACACAACTTCCACTCTAAGCAAAACAAAACTGCAACAAAGGATGGGACTCTGCACAAAGGCTGCATTCTAGTACCACACAACCTGAGGTGAGACATAGCAAACATAATCCACAGTTCCCATTTGGGTGTTAAAAAGTGTAAAACCAGTGTTTCAGATGTCCTATTCTTGCCAGACATGAATGATGCAATCAAAGATCAAATAGCCTGCTGTGAAGTCTGCAGTTCATACAGGGAGCAGAATGCAACAGAGACCACTTACACAACATGAGACTCCTGACTGCCCTTGGTACAAGGTTGGCAGAGACCTTTTGGGATAAACAAGAAGGAAAAATTTCTCATTAATGGCCTGTTCCCAAAATTTTACACACTCTCTTATTACAAGACAGTATGATATTACTAACTGCTGTTTGCTCAGGATGAATACAGTTAAAACAATAGAAGAAGGGGTGGGTTTTAATGCACATGTGACTTGCTTTGGCAATTTTCAGCAGTACATCAGTAAAGTGCATTCTGTTGTGGCTTCGTTAAGCAGTCAAGTGTATCAGCAGAACAGTCAGTGAAGTACTCCGAAAGGGGTTTTAAAAATCTGAAAGGATTTAAAAGATCTCCTGGCAGCACTGTAGGCTCCTCAGCAAAACCCACAGGGTTTTAATAGACTGTCTGCTCTCCAGCTTATAAACTGAGGCCAAAAAATATGGGTCTGATGATCCTGGTTTAACCCAGAAGACTGAACACTCATGTAGTCACCAGGAAAACTGACAAGGCTGTTCTGGACAGGAAAAAAAAAAAAAAAATAAATAAGTAAACTTTGGGGGTTCAACCTGACAAACCTCACATCTTTCCCATCAAAACTGAAGGGGAGAAATCCAACACTTCACTGTGCAAACTCAGTAGTCCAGGCTGGGAGCCGACAGTACAGGACAGAATGGGATCCACATGATGTCTGCAGCTTTGCATTTGGATCCCCAGCATCTGTTGAAGTTTCAGCAAAGCTATTCTAATTTACTCCTGAAAACACGCTCACCCAAACAAGCTGTAGGAGCTCAGGTTGCTGCAGACAGTTTTATGTTGACATTTGTATGTCCTGAATGACCTTCTGAAGAAAGTTGAGTGAATACCTGCTTTTCAAAGACGAGCTTCATGCTTTAGGCATTATCTAGTTTATGCAGACTCTAGCTTTTTCATTCTTTACTCTCAGCTCCAAAAATTCCTTAATACTGAGTTGTCTAATTTTTAAGAACATGTCCATCTTTATGACTTCGTAACCCCTGAAATAGTGTCAGAAGGCTTTCAGAGCTCCCAACAACCCTTAAAGATGGAGACAAGTGTGTACTAGCCCATGAGAAACACGGAGAAAGGTTATCAGCTAATAACAACTTTCCTTCCCCATTCTGACCCAGGGCTCTACTCCCGATGTGCAGCCACAGCCACTGCAACTTTCATGTTCATTATTCCTGCAGCTGTTGAGTTGCACACTCCTCCCACATGTCTCCACCTGAGCAGCAGCCCTAGTTCACACCTCCCACTCCCTGAAGAGGTTGTTCACTTGAGATATTTTTCACCAGTCACTAGCTTTCAGTTCTCTTTGGGTTAGACACCACAAAACTCATTCTCTGGACTAATCTACCATCTGTAATTTTGGATCTGGATTGAGAACTCCCTGGGGCAGGGCCAGCTTTCTCTTCGGTTTGTACAGTGCCTCCCTTAAGCCTTAAGGGCTTTTCTGTGATAAATGAAATAGTGAATACATAAACCTCCATGGCATTAAGGGGAGACATTGGCAAAAGGAGGAAATAATTGCTAATACACATTACGTTAATCTGTGGATTATGCTTCCTCTCTACAACCATAGTGATCCAATGAAATAATTAAAAATGACCAGTTTAATTGTTTCAACATTAGATGCAGAACTTAAAATCAGAAAGTGAGCAGCTGCAGGAATTGCTTGAAAGCCAGTGCAAGTATCATCATCTCACCTGTAGATAAACTCGTCAGAGTGAAGATAATATTCTGAATCACAGCATGGCAAAAGTACTTTACTCAAACATTTTCCGGTAGGCTTCTCTGCAAAGCTACTGTAAGTAAAGTGAATTTGAAAAGGTTTTCTACAAGAACTCCATATAAAAGACAGGGGGAGGAATTTTACCACTTTTTCCAAAGCACACTAGTATCACTTGACAACTTTTTGTCACATTGATTCACATTTGCATTTCCCCTTGAGAAGTATAAGAATTCACCATCTTTCCTTCTCTGACTTCTGCTGTCAAACACATCAGGAAGCATGTACCTCTCCATAATTCAAATTCTTTTTTGCCCACCTTAATTGTATGTCTCTTTCCTAGATGTAACATAGCAAGAACGGGCTGTCTTGAAGGGATATTTCCTCTATATGTCCTTATATGGCAAGTATACATGATCACTGGAGGATGAGTCCCATGTGTAATTCTTCTGTCATCAATTTATTTTATGTCCCATGCTTCATGACAGCCATTTTGTCTACAGGGAATATTGCTATGAGCTTCCTTAGACTTTGCAAGGAATGAAAGGAAATTTGTACCTCCAAGTATAAGTAATTCCAGCTGTTCAAGGAGAATGCAAAATGGTAAATTCATGCTCCTCAGAAGCAATAAAACAGATCCTGATTTAGCTAAGTGAATTAACATAGGGGTTGAGGATAACTGCACATTTCTGTGGAAGCCAGTTAAGATCTCACATATTTCCATTTACCTTTAGCAGCTTCCAGTCAGCTGATAAACAGTTCTGTTGACAACAAGAGGTTGGTGTGACAGAAAGTAATTGCTAGAAAAGAGTAGGTATTCATCTCTGTGCTTCAGATTTCACTGAGCTTTAACAGACTCTAGATCCTGGAATTTGGATGCACAAGGCTTTTTGGTTATACTGACTGTCCCCAGTGTTAAGCAGAAGGCATTTGGGCCCCCATGTTATTTGTGCTACAGCTTCGGGGATTAGGGCTCTGCAGCTCGGCATCTCCACCTTTTGAACTCCAAATGTCATGCAGTGCTAGGGAGGTTCTTTACAAATACTCAAAATTTTATTTGCAGTACTGTATTCCTTCAACACAGTATCTTTCTGAAACATCTTCACCATGAGAACCTGTGGTACCCACTGAGGATTGTAAACATCAGTACAGGTAAGGGGAGGAGAGAGGGGAAGAAATTCCTTTGCACCAACTAAGTATCATAAAAATATTGAACAAAAAAGAGAGGGAAAAGAAAGAAAGAAAAGAAAAAGACAAGCCAACTGTGATATGGGAAGATGTTCTTACCCTAATACATTTGGGATTTCTGAGAAGAGTTCAAAACTCCGCAGTGTGAAAATATGTCAAGGTTATTGAACCTAAGGTATGTCTTTGCTAACTAACTGTTGCTTAATCCTCTTTAAGCGCCTCCTTGCCCAGCTTCGCTAGGACTTTGTAAAGTGTACAAAATACATCCTTTACACTAGATGATCAATACTTTGGGCTAAATTTCCATCATTTACTGTGTAGTCAAAGAGCTGTCCCCTTGTTTTGGTACCATATTTAACAAAACTGAACAGATATACAAAGGAAGCGTTAAGCTTGTTTCTGTCCATACAGAGTAAATCTGGTAGAGGGGTTTTGCACATGTGTGTTTGGTAGTGGAGAAGCTAGTAAGTTCTGCCATTGATTAACTTCAAACTGTCAATCCCTTGAACAGAAAAAAAACCCACAATAAAAAAAAAAAAAACAGTACATGAAGTAAAAAGCTGTTCTATTCTTTTTGTATACTCCCAGGATTCCAAAATATCTATAGTGGAGATTTTCTCTCTTTTAAAAGAAAAATCTTAAGACTTCTAATTCTATGAGACCTGCTCAGGCTTATCATCATTCAAACAATTTCTCATTCAGTTGAGCTACTGCATATTTAGAAAGCTAGCATTCAGTGCTGTATATTACTCCTTGGTGCTCTCAGCATCTAAAGTTACGGCTCTATGGACCACCACCACCACACACCCCCTCAAAACCTGACAGAAAAGGCATCAGTAGCTGTGCTTGAGGGTTGCTCTTCTTGCCTTTTATTTCCATGCCCTGTTCAGACAGATTCAACCTTGAAAGAATCCTGCCATTGATGGCTGAAGCCCCTTCCTGCTCAAGTCAGAGAGAATCAGAATAACATTTGGAAAAAAAATGAGAATAAAAATAAAACCATCACCCAGCAAACAGAGTAAAAAGATATTGTAAGCAAGTATTTGTATCAGTAAACCTGAAAAACATCATCTGCTGTCTTCACTTAATGTCAATAGTTACTGATGTCCACTCTCATAAATATCATCTTGTAACTGGCTTTTCATCCCTTTCCATACATGCCATCCCTCCCCCTCAATAGCACTTCGTTGTAATACACAGGAAAATCGAGCTCTTTAAGTAAATTCCAGGCTGGTGCATTGGCAAACTTCAACAGATTTCCATGCAGTGCTGGCAATTTACATTGATGGCTAATTTGACCCATTAACGAAGTTATTCTGGTCAATGAATTAGTTTGTTTATGAGTAAAAGGAAGTAGTAGCTGTAAACTAAAGTACTATTTGAATATTCCTTATTTACAAACTCTGGTTCAGCAAGGCTTACACTGTAGCTACATTTGATTTACAACCGATTTTGTTGAGCAACTTGAGTACAGGTTATTTAACGTCTAACTGAAATGACACATTTTACTAATAAACAGTAATACTGAATTCTACCTCTGTTCTTCCAACTCTTTCAGAAAAAAGAATAAATCCGTAAATATACAAATACTGTTCATATGCCTGAAGGCTTAGTGAATATACTTAGTGCTAGTTGAAATAAGACAGTTGAATGCTGCTGAAATCTTACTGAAGTAGCTAGCAAAAGGCCTCAGGAACTGAACACAAGAAGCGTTCAGAAACATCTCACAATGTAATAATCAATGTGTAATATGAGCTAGGGGTTAGTTAAATAAAATGTGAAAGCTGTATTAATGAAACCTTCCGCTGTCCAACACAGCATTTCATTTTCTTTCATAGGCTGCATAATGCAGGGCCTGGGAATAAATTATAGATGAAACCCCCATCATATGTTTATAAATACACTAACATTAGCATTTTACTTCCTCATAAATCTGCACCAAACATTCAGGCACAAGATAGAAAGCCCTGTAAAACAATGATATATTCTCTGCTTGCAAGACTTGCCTAGTGGCCCATTCATTTCTACCGCTGTTCTTCAAACATTACTTCCTTCGCTCATGCCCCCTCATTTAAAATCCATTTTAATTTAAAGATGTTCGATGCAGTCCTAGTGGTACATTTACTCATCCTGGTTATACATCATGAAGCAGGGAAAAGAAAATTGTTTAATCTACAGATACGGTTCACTGTGGTCACCACTGAACAGTGGAGTAATTACCAGATCAGCTCCGCTAAAAATGCACTCAGGGTGTTCTGTGACCTATCATCTTCTAATCTGCATAGTGAAGTATAGCTTCATAACTATAAATTGCTGACTTAATTAAAACCAGGACCTTTCTGTCATTTAATTACAGGGAGAAAGGTTATTGCTTAAATGCAATTTTCCAAATGTGATTTCTTAACAGTTATTAACTGCTTCACCATCATTTATTGTTTCAGATTTTTCAATTTGAAAATAGACCCTGTGACAGAAGTAATGACTTCATGAAAAACTCAATCTAGATGGAGCTGAGCAGACCCATTTGTTTCTCGTAAGTGGAGCAGACAAACTTGAAAATGTCACAGGAGGATCCTGTGATTGCTCCACTTTACAGAAGTAATTAAAAACCAAAAGGTTGTATTAAAGGTGAAGAGAAGAGGTTTATGACAATTTCAAGGCTTTTCCCCCCTTACAGAAATATTGTGCTTGTATTTTCAACTCTATTAGGAGAGGTACAGATTAATAATTGTTAAGCTAGCCCAGTCCAATACACAATACTAGTACCAATACACTAAGATAAGCCAGTTAGCTCTGCAGCTTTTCTATTGAGTTCCTAAGAGCCACCTTAATTTGAAGAAAAATGAGTTCAATGTAATTTCCCTCTGCACATAAAGCTTTTCACTTCCAAGGACTGTTGTTTCCACAAAGTGTGCAAATGCATTTTAACTAAAAAAGAAAGAAAACATCAAAGACAACCCAAACCAGATGACTGCTGTTGCCAGGATGATTTTTTTCTCCCAATAAGAACAGGTTTTTAATGTGAATTTTCCTTGCATCCCATTTTGTGTAATAAACAGTGCTTTCAAAATACATGTAGATGTTACATGCAAGAGGTTTAGCAGATCAAGGGAAGCTTCATTACTCAAGAATACCTTAGGGAGATAAGAAGCTTTCTACCAGGCAGCCACATAGTCCTTTGCCCTTGTGGCAAGACACCTCCATTCACATAAAGCTTCACTGACGTCTCTGATGGGGTCTTTAAGGTATGAGAGGAGCTAGGAGTGGATATGGCAGGCAGCACTACAGAAGCCAATCATTTTAACAGCTTTGTGATCCTGTAGTACATAAATCCTCCAAGATTTATTAGTGACAGGAGAGCTGCTGTCCCCTCACTGTCATTGGGGTGGAGCTGGAGGAGAAAGGACATGTCCCAGAGCATAGTCTGGGACCTCCAGCTCCTGGGTTAGAGCTCCAAGAACAAAGCCTCTCTTTTCCTGAACAAACAAGTCAGAACAATTCATTTTATGACCACTTTTCTGATCTATTCATCTGCATATGAACTGATTGTGAGAATCTGAAACTTAGGGGAAACTGCTTGTTAGTACTTAAATTCTGCAGAGCAGTTTGCTGCAGATGCTCACCATATGCATGGTGCTGGATTGCATAAACCATGTGGCAATGTTTCCTCTCCCTGCAGCAACACAGCTGAATATTGCCCATTTAGAATTTTCTCTGGATTTACCATTAACGCAACACAAAATATTTTCAAACCATGTGTCACCTCTCTTCCAAATTGCATTACTAAGTGGAAAACAAGCTTTTGACTCTATTTACCTCCTTTTGTACTGAGAACAAATCGTATTTTTGGGTAGTCACCAAACATATGTGGTATTAGTTTTGTTCCCTGACTGGTAGCCCTGCATAACTTAGCAATGAAATCAAAACTGTAAACAGACAACATATGTGCATGTACGATGTGCAGTTTGCTTTCAGCTAATGATCAAGCATTCTGGGTTACAGTTTTGCCCTTGGCAAGTATCTGCACCAGCATAGCTTGAATCCTTACATGTTTACACTCAGTGCTGGCAGGGGAGTGGCAGTGTGGCACAGGAAATAGCACAAGGGAACATGAATTATCTATTTTTGGACTCTCTGGAGATGGCCTCTGCAAGAGTAAAAACTACAGAGAAAGAAAATGCGAAAGAGAGAGAGAGAAAATGGAAGAGCTTAGGAAAAAATAGGAAAGACAAAATGCAGCCACTATAGACAGAGAATAGGAAAAGGGACTGGGGGAATAAAGCCACATTCCTTGGAATGAAAATGCTGCAGCTTTCAGGAGAAAGCATCAGACAGACAGTCTTGACAAGGACTCAAAATCTGGACTATCCTGCCAGGCCAAAGCATCATCTTAGTGATATATACTGTGGCCTTAACTATTTAGAAATCAGTGTTATTGCGAGGTTCATGGAATTACATGGTAGTGCTAATAAATTACATGACTTTTGTGACATTCTCACTACACAGAGGAAAGGCTCCCTTGTTGCTAAGAGTTCATCAGAGTACATCAGTATCTCTTGAAGAAAACAACGCATCTTCCATCCTCATTTTAAATGACGTTAGCAATTACACTCTAAGGAATATGCACTACTCCAGTGCACTGGAGGAGTTTGGTGATAATTTTCTAGTTTAAGTTCTACGCTCAATACACTTCTGTTTCATTCCCTAAATCCAATAGCTACTCCATGGACAAAAAAGGGAAAGCCAGTGCCTGACACTGCAGACTTCAGCTGAATTTTGTCCTATGGAAGTTGCAGAAGAGCTACTTACTATCACATCCATGCTGGTTGCGAGATTTTAATCAAGCCCTTATACTTGTACAAGTCTCCTAGGCAACAGACATTCTGTAGAAGTTCCTAAAGTGCACTTGTAAAATAGACTGGTACCTTTTGACTCCAACCCTTCTCAAATACTTTTCTGATGCCATTGTAGATTGATTGGACTAATCTGAGAATAAGAGACCAAGTTCCTAATAGCAGAGGGCAGGTCCTCTCCACAGAAAAATTTTCCAAACTTTTATCCCTCTTACCCAAGTTTAACTGAAATTTGCAAAGAAGTAAACCTAATAAATTCCAGGTGGCATTTTCCATTTCCCTTGCAGCTGCTGAGGCTCAGAAGGCAACAGGACACCTTCCACAGTTCTGGGACTTAGGAAAGTGCACTGGGTACAGCGACAGTTACTTTATGAATACTTGAGGACTAAATTCAAGTGAACCCATAACATCTAAGCTATTTCTTCTTTAGCATCTGGCAGATTCTTGTGGGGTTTTATAAAGTAGATACTCTTTTAGTGAACACCAAAATAGCAACGGATGCCATAGGTCAGTTAAATTCATCATTTAACTTTGGATATGCTGGGGACCAGTTATCTGCTCTGAAGCAAACCTCTCATGCTCACCTATTCAGAAATATGTAGTCCTATTTTACAGGCAGGATTGGCTAGATCACATGGAACAAGACCTGCTTTCAGTGGAATCTGCCCAAGCATATTGTTACACAAGCCATCATGCCTTGCCACCTTAAGAGCTTCACGTTCCCCCATGAATTACAAAAACACATACTCTCAGGGAAGCAACACATGCATTGCGAGCCACACCGTTATAACAGGACATAATGGCCATGCAGGTTAATAGCCTGAAAATATAGAATGAGCCTTTTTTGTAATTCTCTATATTTTTTTCATTTGATTAATTGAACCCATTCATTTAAGACCATTAAGTAGTCTGTAGCTCTAGCTATTTTTGTCTGCAACACTCAGCTTGGAGATTTCAGAAGCTTAACATTCTAGCTGCATGCCACTGCCACCATTGTCTCTTGTCACAATTCTAATTCTATGTTCTGATAATAAAATTTCATTAGTGTCTGCACATCCTTTGCCTTACCTTTGAAGTACTGTCTTGTGCTGAAACGATTAGCGGTACTTTACGTCATATCACTTGACTGTTTGACAGCCATTCTGAGTGAGCTAAACGGGGAGAAATTAAAATTTCTGACAATTTCCATTACATCCAAATTGCTGAGAAATTAAGGGATATTTACTTTTACAAATATTAAAGGTTGTTTAAAATGTAAACTGACTTCATTTTATTAGTAGATTCCACAATGTGCTAATTCAAAATGACTACATGGCCTTATGTGAATAAATTACCAACTCATTTTCCAGGAGAGAAGGACATTTCCTCCAGGCTGCTTCTTCACTGTTTGTGTCAGTGGAAAAAGAAAACAAAAAAACTTATGAATATTTCAGAACAGAAGATATTCCTTGGTGCCTGTATTCCTTGTTTCATCTCAACAGAATAATGAGGCTGTTCCTGCATGATAGTATGATTGTATTCCATACAATGACAGAGCTTCATTTTAAAACTAAGTTTTTCTATTCCTGTCCTATGCACTCTGCATGAGAATCTCCCCACTTTGAGAGGTATATACATATGTACATATGCTGACTTTTGCAAATTGTGTTGTTCTTTCCAAATGAACTGGCCACCTTTCCCTCCGAATGCACCAGCCAGCTTCCCAGGCCTTAATGGCTCGCCACCAAGTTAGACCACCTGTGCTGTAACTCCAGGCCACAAGACTGAGAATTTACATGTTTGGTGTCACAGTTGCTTCCATGATTCAGTGTTTCCTCAAAACTAAGTGGTCATTATCAATGCAGACTCTGAAGAGACTTCAACCACTCAAGCAAGAGGTTTAAGAGGTTTAGCACACCCGCATGGGCGTGGGAGGTGCCATCAGTCAGCTACCTATTTCAGACACACATATAACCAAATCTGGTTTGTCATTTAACCATGCAGAGATGTAGCTCAGTTCTTCCGCTGATTTAAAAACTGAGTTAGTAGAGCTGCCTATAGTTATTTAGGTTTTAGGTTTGGAATGAGTGTTGTTAACAGTAGTCACGACTTCCTTTTATCTAAACTGAAGTATTACAGGGTGGCCAGACTCGCCTATACATTTTGAATTGCAGCAAAAACATGTGATCATGGCTCCTCTACTCTAAAACCTTTTCTCTGATTCCCCAGACCCTCTCCCACACTAGCTTTATTTCCATACTGCTGAACCTCCACTCCATCATTTCTTAGGGATTTATCTTGAACTCTTTCCAAGACTTTTCTTAGTGTCTCATCACAGCTTTCTTCACAAACTTATTTTTTAAAGCTCCCTGAACAAGGCCCAAAGACAAACACTGCTCCTAAAAGTCCTAATGCTTTGCCATGTAGGTACCTCTTTTATAGACTCAATCGTAGACAGCATTCACATGATCATTCTAGGATGAAAACCATAATGGCTGCTCATAGTGTGCTGAATGCAGCTTATTCCATGAAGTCTGGTACTCATAAAATGGATATAATAGTCACCTAACACATAAAAAGTTGTAAGGCTTTATTTATTACTGCTGTAAAGCATTTTAGACCCTTAGAAGAAGGGTATTATGAAAACAGAAAGTGCTATTGCCAGAAAACATTTGTCTGGCTGAAAGTTCTCTTGTAACACTGGTCTGCTTGAAAAACAGAGAGATGTAGGGAATCAGAGTGTCTTACCAGGCATTTTCAATGAAGAAAATAAAGAAGTACCACTTTATTTGGTGTCAGCACATATATTCTAAGATTCTTGGTGATGGAGAAGGAGGAAGAGCACTGAGTATGTCTATTGCATAAAGCATATGTAACTAAAAGATTACTGGGACATGGACGAGCTATTTCTCACCAGCTAAGTGCATTTACCAAGAGAAGCTGGTATGTTAATGCAGGAACTTTTAAAACTTTAAGTTCTTCAGATTAAAGCAAATAATAACAAATAATGCAAACTGTGTAAGAAATACTGACTGAGAATGTGAAACTGGAGAATGATTACAGTATTTTTGATGACTTGTTTGTGGGCAAGTGTTTTGTTTTGTTGGGATTTTTGAGAAGCAACAATCACAGCAGTAAATGTAACCACGTTCAGTGCCTGCCACCAAAGCTTACTGTGTTTGAAATTCTTTTTTACATGCTTTGCTGAATCAGGACTTTGGAACACAAAATATACTTTGATCTTGACAGTGCCTGATCTTTGTCTTTTGATCTTCAAGTATTTCTGTTAAAGTCAAAGACCATTTTGGTTTGTTTTGTTTTTTTTTTTTTTTTCCATTTTGATGCACCACCAAGATCATGCACATTCATTGTCAAAATATATCCATATAATAGGGTTATAATAAATAGTTCTTTTAACAGTTCATTTAGGATTTCAAAATTATGAGATTTGCAAAATGCAAAGAAAAATCACCGATATTTTTAAGCAAACTGTAACAACTCCTGAATTAATACTACAACTAAAAGAAAATTAAATCTGATATAAGTATATGTGACCCAAAGGCTTTGGGGCAGCATATAATAATATGCTAAAGACAGACTCACAACTACAAGCTACATTTTGGACTCAAATCACATACTAGCGGCACATTTCAAATGTTGTTCTACTTAAAATAGACATGTACTTACCAGATGCTGACAAATGGCCACTCCATACATGGGTAAAGAAAGATTTCTTCCTGCTCAGATTTGATATTCACTTGCATTCTATGTCACATCCAGCTTCTGCTCACATGATACTGAGTCAAAAATTGAGCTATTCCATGAGAAATGTCGATGTGTGATATTTTTGGTCTGCCCAGAAGACAACACAGTATGTGACAGCACACATTTCATACAAGACTTTTGTTGAGTTCAGTAGAAATCCCCATAGAGGTGCTCATAACCTGGGCTTTACATTTTGAATCCAAAAATCAGAGGTTGTTAAGTCTCAAAAGGACCTCTAAAACCCTGAGCTGTCCTGAGCAAAACAAACACCACAATATTCCTCCAGCAAATTGGAAAGATTCAGAAGAGCATCTCAATTTTCAGGAATATACTTAGATCAAACTTCCAAACCTCTTCCAACAATGTAGAAACAGAAATAAATCTGGCAGGTGCATCTTTTGCAATATCCTCTAACATAAAAGTCATAGGTCACTTAATTGAAGTGATTGGAAGTCACTAAGATAACCCAAATATATACAGCCATTCTGTGAAGTTTGCTATATCGCAGCTGGACTTCCAAAAAAGTGTGCAATGAAACCAGTAATAATACCTAAAATTAAATAGCACAAAATAAGCTTTACTTTAAATCCTGATAAAACTGAAGGCTGATATTGTATCATAAAGTACAACTTTAAGAACAAAACACTGCAAGAACAGCTTAGGTGAATTCTCTATATAATGACCAGCTTCACAACCAGTTGTCTTTGTTGCCTGTGCTCTCCCTCACTGAAAATGGGCTAACGCTGCTGTAAAGATAAATTTATATCAAGTCCACACCTTACCTTGCCTCTCAGTAATTTGTATAAGCATACCTGGAGAAGGGATTGCTGTTATAATCATGTCAACAGATTCTGATCTCAAGACACTAACATAGGGAGTACTCGTTGCTCATAAACCTGTGGCTGCCCTAGGTGGAATGTGGGATATTGCCACCATTGAAATGCCAGCACTCAAGCTCTGAGAAAAACTCTAGAATTTATGAATTTGTGCCACTACTCAGCAAGTGTCTGCCCCAGTGATACAAGATCTTTGACAAGTGTTTCTAAATATGTGAACATGAGCAATTTTACATTCAGATCACAGCTTTTCCCCTTACAGAAAGTACTATTAAGCAAAGTTAGCCTACAACTTGGTTGGTGTGCTGCCTACCCCTTACCACCAGTTTACAGAGTAATTTCTGCATTTGTTTCATGTGGGACTAACAAATTCAAATACCCCACTCTAACTGATTT
Source organism: Lathamus discolor (assembly GCF_037157495.1). Classification (NCBI taxonomy): domain Eukaryota; kingdom Metazoa; phylum Chordata; class Aves; order Psittaciformes; family Psittacidae; genus Lathamus; species Lathamus discolor. The sequence continues at coordinate 63,543,513 of NC_088889.1, read as the reverse complement.
TAGCCTTAGAAATGTTGATCTTAACAGAAGAGTTTCACTGACTGCATAGTGGCAAATGGAAGACTGTCACTTGTTTTTAAAGTGTTTGATTTTTACAGTGAACAGCATGAAGTGTACCAGCAATGTTAACCTTCCGGAAACACACAATATTTAAATTACACTGCTCACAGCGCAGTAATTGAGCCAAACAGACATAAGTTCATATCCACTGAGCTTTCAAATAGCAAATGCTGCCATCAATCCCTCTGAAATGCCCTAAGGATGTTTTATATGCCCTGAATGTTATGGGATTTTTTTTTCCAACTCTAGCAGTATATTTAATAAGCTAATAACATTCCCTTGCAAACCTTACCTCAGTCATGTACTCTGGGGATATTCAGAGAGTTGGCTAACTCAGGCCTTTCAAACATACTTTGATAAAAATCTGAGTAAACAATAAAATAGCTCTCTATATATTCTCTTTGCCCCATTCTTGAGTGGGAAGACTGACTGGAGCCCATGCATAGACAAGATCATACAGTTTTAAATTGCCATGTATACAAAGAGTCACCATGTTATTAACAAACATTTTAAGAAAAGATTAATCAATCACTTCAGATGCCTGATTTATGACTTGTACCTAATAACAGTAACAGTACTTTACACGAAGGCTGTCATACTTTTATCGTTCATAGGTCCAGATTCCTGTTCATCAGCCTTTACTCCACTATTTTCAAACCAAAGTATAACAACAAATGAGCTGCTTGCCTACTGAATTTCTCAGGAAAAACACACTTTAATTCCTGTTGTAATTTTCCAGCATCTGAATCGACTTTGCACACACATAGGAATATCACAGACACCGTAACACTTAGTTGCCACACAGATGTTGTTATCAGATGTCTCAGCCTGGGTGCTGCTGGATTCCAGGGTAAATGAATACTAATACTCCTAGAAAGGGAAGGATTATCTTGCCTGTAAGATAAAGTCAGGATGCATTCTTACTTGTTACACATCACTGCAATGACTCTGGCATCAGAGTTATCTACAAAGCTGCCTTGCACTAAGAAAACAAATAAGGCAACTTCCAGCTTCTTAGCAACTTGCAGTGAAACATAATATATATAATCTAAAAAAGGTATATTTCAAATGCAGCAGCAACACTGACCTCTCTCCTCTTTACTTTGTATGTCATGCACTAAGCCTCTGAGATCACTACACTTTGTAGCAGGAGTGACATTTTAAGGTCTTTCAGGGTGAAGTGTAACCTCTATGGAGAACCTGCACGTGGTGTTATGAACCACTGTCATGCCTCCCTCATCTTCAAAGCAAGGTACATTCACCCCTTCTGAGAATATCAAAAAGTTTTGTGCTCTCCCTGCTGGGTTACACAGGCACAAAGCAGATTAAGCACAGACACAAGCAAACACATTTACCCATCCAAGAAATCCAAACATCTTCTTAAAAATTAAGGCCTAAACTAGCTTTTGAGAGAAAATGTATTATATATATGAATAAATAAATATCTTTGTTACCTGTTAAGAATCTGTTCTAAAGCATTTTTTGTTTTACTCACTTTAAAAATCTTGTTTCACTGATGTATCCAGCTCTCAATATGCAAGAAATAAGCAGATGCTCAATGCTGTCTATTAGCTATCGTATCAGCCTATTGCAATGACGTACTGAGGCTTAATAGCAGATTTTAAATAAGAATTCCATAAGCCCAGGTGTAAAGCACATGCTATGTCACAAATACCCAGGTTTCACGTCATCCGAAGCCAATTTTGCTGACTTTTTGCAGAGTATGTATCTTGGAAGAAGCTCTATTCATCTCTGATAACACCAGAACTTTAGTTTGACTCGTTTAGTAACAAATTAAATTCTATCAACTATCCTGACCCTCACACTCTCACAAACTAAATAACAACACCTTTTCACTCTACTTCTACCTTTACATATCCTATCCTACAAGCAGGGACACCCCATACTTTCATGCACTTTCAAGTTCACATTCCTAATGTTTGAATCTAAAGAATCCTCATAAACAAATCTCATTCCAGAACCCAGTTTTGCTGGATTGAGTCCCTCTGTAATCCCAAATGCAAATGTGTCACACTGCAGGCCAAGTTCTTCTAAAATAACATACTCTGGGAGATAGTGATTTAACTGTAAGTTTATTCTAGGGAAGAAAAGTTGATGGTCTAGATCCTGATTCAGCAACATTCATGTTGATTGAAACAGAATAGTTATTGAAAACAGGCATGAACTGAAGCACCTTGCAGAATTTGTCCCTAAAATATATAAATGATATAAAAAAAGAAACCCTTCAGACGTAAGTCTTTTTCTGCTCCAAAAGCACATTTCATACTCCTAAAAAGCAGCAGTTCAATTTAAGGAAAAGACTCTTAGTACATCATTTAACACCCTATCCTTTTTATGAGTATTGGTCAATTAAAAAGCCTCTTATTTATTTTCTTTCTTATTCTAGGCAGACTTGTTTATGGTGCTTTCATTTCTAAAAAGAAAAAAAAAAAACCAAACAAACCAACAAAAACCCTACTATAAAGTCACCCTCCTCAGATTAGATTAAAACCACCTCAGGAACCCTAATTATACCTTTGCCTTTGTAACTTTTTCTCATTCAGATTCACAGAGAACTCTTGAAATCAAATGCTGATGAAAGCAAAAGATCCAGGTTATTACTATCAAGCACTTAGATTGTGCGTAAATTTACTTAGTGTTTTAGAAATAGAGATAAAATATGCTTCCTACCCCCTCGGAATCAACGTAAGATATGACAAGCATAAAGGCATACGGATGTAAAAGGAAGAATGCAAGGGTAAAATAGGGTGCTAAGAGAGAGTGTAATCTGAAGGGACTCGCTTGTCTCCCATAATCGAAGTGCATTAAACGACCAAGCCGCTTCCTTCCTATCAACAGCAGGTGGGGCTACTGCAGTACCAACCTTTGCTTGGGAAACCTGCGCTGGCGTTTCAGCCTTGCCGGGACCGTCAGAAACGCGAGTATCTGGCATTTCAAACTTACCTGTAGAAAACAGAAGTCTCGGATTCACAAAGTAACACAAAGGGCCTGATTTTCAGATGACTTATTTCATCGTTCCTGTTGGCCTCAGCAAGGTTTATCAGAACTCCAGGGTGCTTTTCCGTGTGTGACTGAAACACTGATCCAGAAAGATACAGGCTATACACTTGTCCCAAGCCTGGATCGGATCTTCAGTGGCAAAGGTAAAAAGTGAATCTACACCAGTGGAGGAGCACATCTGAATGACTTCTAAAAATTTCCAGTGCATCTCATTTAGAACACATACTGCAGATCAAAGCTAGCTATGTATAATGTGTGGTCAACTCCATGTGCAGATCATTCCCATTATCCTAACAAAGTCAGCAGCACATAGAAATCATGTTCAAAGTAGAATGCAAGAAGTCCTGAGGCCAAATCTTGTTAGCGGGAAGACAGATTATTTTTCAATCCAAAGGTCCAATTCTGCTGGACTGAACAGGAAACAGACCTTTTTCAGGTCAGGAAATAGGCACACACAGGTGGTGCTGGGTTTAGCATCCCAAAACTGCCTGCAAGGATGATAGATCCAAATTTGAGACTCCATCAAACAGGCACAGGTCAGTGAGGGGAAGTACTGGCTGGCTTCACAGAGCCCAGATATTCAGTTCAGCTCTGTGGACCTTCATTAGTCTGACAGCCTAATGCTATGCCACAGGGTAAAACATGAGAAACTCAGGGATCAGTCTGTGGCATGTATCTTTGGTTGGGGTTTGAAGCCCAGTTTTCTTGCTCTATTTCTATCATTTTCAAGTCAGTGGCAGGTTGTTCTGCAGCATGACAGTCTCTTCCAGTGCTTGCTTTCTTCCAGAATCAGGCACCATGGGGAAGTTTTAACAGTCCTGGCCATCACTTTTCTGGCACAGGCTTATACGTCCAGCACTGGAGCGAAAGCATCACTTTGTCCCCATCCCTCCTCTGACACGCCAGCCACAAAACTGCTCTATGTAAAAGCCAGTATTCTCTTTGCCTCTTCTTCTAGCTTTAATCCCATAGCATTTACTCTGTATGTGCTGAGGATGTGGCTGGATGAACACTTATACCACTCATCCAAACCACTGTCACTGTTTTCTGTTAGCTAGAACAGTTGCATCCCATCCAGAGCAGTGTGGTACCCAGGACAAGCTGCAAAACTCACCCAAGAAGCAAAATAAACACTGTGGCAGTTATTTCACTCATTGCTAAGTAACGATGCATTATGAAATTGTTAACAGCTATCTCAGGGTATCCCTGCAAGCAGCACTTGCTGCAGTGTCAACATACCTTGAGATACACACAAAAGGTCTCTGGAGACTTTTATAACTTGGTTGCTAGCCAGTGCTGCTGCATCTTCACTGCTACTATTACCTCTGCTGGTTAAATTAAGACAGGACAACATGCTACAATCACACCTTCATTTTGCTGGTAGACCTATGGAGATAAAGACAGCCCCAAATCAAAAGAAAGTCCCTGATCACAGTGAGAGACAGATACATAAAAGACAGCGCAAACTGTAATTTTTTTAGAGAACATAATAATTCTACTCTTTGAAGAGCAGCATACAGAACCAGAAGATGCTAAACAAGGCGTGGGGCTGGCCATGTCTCAGAAACCACTGAGGTAGACAAAGCTGCTTCCTAGCAAGTGCACAGCACCTCTTACAGGCCCAGCCAGCCAGCCACAGCAGGACAGCATGGGGGTGTGTGGAACAGGAAGAGTAAGAGGGCTTGGTGCCAAAGTTAAGGACTCTCCTGACCTTTTTTCACTCAGTAATCCTACCTTTCCTCACGTTTCATCACCTGTGTGATGCTCCTGTGTGTACTGCCAAGCACAGCTCCCTGATGACCAGTGAGCTCAGAGATACAGCATGGAATCATAGAATCATAGAATAGTTAGGGTTGGAAAGGACCTTGAGATCATCCAGTTCCAACTCCAGTGCCATGGGCAGGGACACCTCACACTAAACCATCCCACCCAAGGCTCTGTCCAATCCGGCCTTGAACACTGCCAGGGATGGAGCATTCACAGCTTCCCTGGGCAACCCATTTCAGTGCCTCACCACCCTTACAGTAAAGAATTTCCTTCTTATATCCAATCTAAACTTCACCTGCTTAAGTTTTAACCCGTTATCCCTTGTCCTATCACTACAGTCCCTAAGGAAGAGTCCATCCCCAGCATCCCTATAGGCCCCCTTCAGGTACTGGAAGGCTGCTATGAGGTCTCCACGCAGCCTTCTCTTCTCCAGGCTGAACAGCCCCAACTTTCTCAGCCTGTCTTCATACGGGAGGTGCTCCAGTCCCCTGATCATCCTCCTGGCCCTCCTCTGGACTTGTTCCAGCAGTTCCATGTCCTTTTTATGCTGAGGACACCAGAACTGCACACCACACTCCAAGTGAGGTCTCACGAGAGCAGACTAGAGGGGCAGGATCACCTCCTTTGCCCTGCTGGTCACACTCCTTTTGATGCAGCCCAGGATACGGTTGGCCTTCTGGGCTGCAAGCACACACTGAAGCCAGCTCATGTTCATTTTCTCATCGACCAACACCACCAAGTCCTTCTCCACAGGGCTGCTCTGAAACTCTTCCCTGCCCAACCTGTAGCTGTGCCTGGGATTGCTCCGACCCAGGTGTAGGACCTTGCACTTGTCATGGTTGAACTTCATAAGGTTGGCATCAGCCCATCTCACAAGTGTGTCAAGGTCCCTCTGGATGGCATCCCTTCCCTCCAGCATATCAACCAGACCACACAGCTTGGTGTCATCGTCAAACTTGCTGAGGGCGCACTCAATCTCACTGTCCATGTCAGCGATGAAGATGTTAAACAAGACTGGTCCCAACATGGATCTCTGAGGGACACCACTTGTTCCTGGTCTCCAGTCAGACACTGAGCCATTGATCACAACTCTTTGTGTGCGGCCGTCCAGCCTGTTCTTTATCCACTGAGTGGTCCACCTATCAAATTGATATCTCTCCAATTTAGAAAGAAGGATGTTGTGTGGGACAGTGTCAAACACTTTGCACTAGGTAGATGACATCAACTGCTCTACCCCTGTTCATCAGTTCCGTAGCCCCATCATAGAAGGCCACCAGATTGGTCCGGCAGGATTTCCCCTTAGTGAAGCCATGCTGGCTGTCACCAAGCACCTTGTTGTTTTTCATGTGCCTTAGCATGCCTTCCAGGAGAATGTGCTCCAAGATTTTGCCAGGCACAGAGGTGAGACTGACTGGTCTGTAATTCCCCGGGTCTTCCATTTTCCCCTTCTTGAAAATAGGGGTTATATTTCCCTTTTTCCAGTTGTCAGGAACTTCACCTGACTGCCACGATTTTTCAAATATGATGGACAGTGGCTTAGCAACTTCATTTGCCAGCTCCTGCATGACCTGCGGATGGATTTCATCAGGTCCCATGGACTTGTGTATGTTCAGGTTCTCAAGATGATCTTGAACCAGATCCTCTCCTACAGTGGGCCCAAGGTCTTCATTCTCACAGTCCCTGCATCTGCCCTCCAAGACTAATGGCCAGATGGAAGTAGTCCATTACAGATGAGGGTAGTCAAAGGAAGAAACAGTTGGAGTCACCTTCAGAGGGAAAACAGAAAAAAGAAAGCAATTTTTGCACTCCCAGTAAAGTGTCTGGCTACAATACAGGCACTCCACAGGGAGATGAGGAAGAAGCTGCTGTCTGAACAATGATAAGTGCTAAAGACAGAGCTTCAGGTTTCATACACATTTTTTGGTCAGTTCCTGCCTCACAAGTTTAGCAAATGTGCCCCCTCCAGCACATGGCCTGTTTTCTCACTGACTTGCACTGGGTCTGAGAGGAGCCTTTGAAATCAGAGGGTCTGATTCTTCCCCAAAGCCATTTTTACACCAGGCCAATTTTACTTTCTTCGGCAGGCTTAGTCCTGATTTGCACTCTGCTTGAGAGAGAGTCAGGCCCACAAACCTTTTGAGATGCAGCAACACTGAATTAGTGTCAACATTTTTTTTCAAGAAGCATCATTCCAAGCAGACTCCTGCCCCTCACAGGACACACTTTTCAATGTGGTAATTAACAGGCAGCACTACAACAAGTGCCATGAACATTAGTAACATGAAATCTTTAGCAGACTTTTTTGCATCTGCTTGTAGAGGGTTTGTTTTTCATGGAAGACAAAGCAGTGGCTGTCTATAAATTACTCTCAATGTCAAGTGCTAAAATGCAATAATGTACGTCTGTAGAACATGCATAGAAATGACCGCTTTGCCATGCATTTTGTACTAAAGCAGTAACCTAATCAGCTGAGTAAAGCTGAATAGGCTGCTACACACCCTCAACACAGCCCAGGAGTTCTTACATGCTGCAATATGGAACTGGCAATTCACATTTCCCACAGACAGCCAAAACCATATGGCACAGGGAAACTTCCTCACCCACATCAGACAAATACCTGCAAGGAAGCCCAACTACACCACCTAGAATAAAGTTCCATGCTTAGTCCCTTCAGAAGTCAAAGCTTAAATATCCAAACAACAGGTAGTCCTCTCTCTTCATCTGCCTTGGATATTGCTCTCTCTATCTGTGCTGAACTACAAGCAGCCTCACCCATGGACAAAAATACATAGCATTAATGCCACAGGACATCCTGTCTCCCTTGTATACTGCTCCAATACAGAAATCCAAGAAGGCCCCTTTATAAATGGGATTTCTTCCTTCTCAGCATTTGTACTTTGAAGTAGCAGAGAAAAATACCACAGTCAAAACCTGATCTCTTGTGAAGAAGTCTGGATTTGCCAATGCCACATCTTCCCTCTGCCACCCCCCCCCCCCCCCCCCCCCCCCAATGCTTTGTTCTATTCCTCTAACTCTGTGCTCCAGAGTTGCCAGCACAGGGCAGAGATTGCTGCCACTTAGGAAATCCCTGCTGGGAAGGGTGAGCTGTGGTTTGTGAACTCGTCCAGGCAGTGTCTGATATTTCCTTGCTGTGGTTGTCCTCACAGGGGGAAGTTGACTTTGGCTGGAGCACTGTGTGTTCTGGCTAACCCAGCTGGCAGACAAATTCCCAGGGACTCCTGGCAGTTTGACCCACAGCAGCCTCAGGCTGCACTCCTATATTCAGGAAAGCCTGGGGCAGAGACTGAGTCCAGCACAGAGCCCAGCCTTTACTACCCCTATAAAAGCCTGAGCCAGCTTACTGGAGGTCAGTGCCAAGACTCCTGTATGAAAGGGAAACCAGCTTGTTCGGAGCAGCATCTTCTGTGTCACTGCCAAACCCCACAGGGTATCACATCCAGTGTTAGTCATGCGGCTGCTGGTAGTACATTTATGGGGTCTGTTGTTGAGGCTCTGCCATTTACTGCTTTGTTCATTCAAGAAAGTCAAGTTGGCTTAATCTTATTGTGTTAATAGATCTCAAAATGGATAAAGAACTTGAGCATACATAAGCACAATGAATATCAGTCTCTCATTCATTCCTACAGTACAAGGTAAATTGCCAGTGCAGTCCTTTCAGCTAACTAACATCTTTAGACTTGACCTCACAAAGATTACGTCCCCCACTCAGCAATTCAACCTCTTTCTAATACTTTTAAAACAGAGGAAAGGCCAAGACCCCTGGAGAAGATGCCAAAGATTGAATGGTTTGTCCTGAAAGCAGATGCACTGCAATAGCCAGGAAAGCAAACAAACCATGCCAACAGTGGTGCTCCCAAGCAAAAGAGGTACAGTTTCTGTTCTGGCATCTACATAACCCAAACACTTATGCACAGAATGCAGATCTCTGCAAGGCAACAGCGAATATCTGCTTGGAAAGTGTATTTGCTATTTGAATATTTTTCAGGCTTCCTTGATGCTGTGGTTTTTCTTATGTTTCCCTGACCCTTCTGGTCATTTTGGGGAAAAAAAATTTAAAAAATCACTGAGCCCAGGCTCTCACACTTATGGGCCCCAGAAGGCTGCAACAGGATAGAATACTTTGTTTTCTTTCAAATTATAAAGGTCTTTCATTTCCCTCTGAACCACAGTAAGCACACATCAAGTAACGAGAAATCTCAACATGGAGCATTATTTAAATTTGTAGGGCTATTTAATGCTCATCACACAACTGATCCTAACAGTGCAAGTTAGGATTTTCTACCTGATTTTCTCTGATTTTCTATCAGAGCATTTTTTTTTCCACTCCACCAAGGAAAACTGCTCCTCCAAATATAAGCACTGCTTGTTATTTTGAGGCAGTGAGGCAAAACATACAGCACACAGACCACATTTGGCTTGCTTAGCAGATGTCTACAGATCACTTGATGTTAATTTCAACATAAAAGCTATTATATTTCTGGCCCTGCCCTATTAGTTGTTAAATAATTATTTATGCTTGGCAGAAAAATTCTAGGAGCCTTGAAAAAAGCACATCAACCCTACTAAGCTAACCATATTTGACACGACAGTTTTCACTCATAGAAGACCCTAGGTGTAATGTTTGTTTCCTATGCAATTCTGTTTCACAACCTAAAAAGTAATCCCATATTTATATTTAAACATAATCCACATGTAATATGCATTCCAACATTACTTCACAGGCAAAGAATTAGCTTGCCTGGTTCACTGACATTTACAACTGCGTACTATAGCTACTTTTAGTTCGTAACTCAGTTTGTTTAAATAACCTCCTATTCGCTTCACAGTCCTGGTACTAGTTAATTTTTCTACAGATGTTTTGGCTTTGCATATCTAGTTCACTAAAATTGAGATCAGTGAGGAACTGGTGTGCTGCATCCTTGACTGCGACAAAACAGGACAATAATTGGGAATCTAGATTTCCCTTAATGTATTTAAGCAGCTAACCCTTCTTACAAGAGTGCTATCTATACACATTCAAAACTGAAATTGTTATGTATTCTGGTTGAACAGTTTGCAAATTCCAAATAGCCAACCTACAACAAAACTAAGGAAAGGTACAGAGTGCAATGCCCTGTATGAAAGTCTTTCGACCAAATCTTTGGACATTCATATGTCATTGTCTGATGAAATTCAGTTGACGTGTTGTCCCTTTTGAGCACATTTTAGTGTAGTTACACTTTTTGTATTCTTGACAGACAAGTTAGAATTTAAAGATCTGGAAAAACAAGGAATGTGAACATTCCACTGAGGAGAACTCATTCAATATGCCTATTTCTAGTTCATCTATCTGGTTAAAAGAGCACAGTTCCTCTATTATCCTAGTAGTGTGCATTATGTCTGCATTTAAGGTTGTGTGCAGTTTATGGTGTTTGTGTGATAAATAGAAATTAGTGATCCAAAAAGAGCGAAAGGAATTCGTATAGCTTACAGCATGCTGCTCTTCCTCTCCTAAAAGCTGCAGCAACATTGTTTTGCACTATTGACAAACTAAACTCACTAAAGGTAGTAAAAATGCCTCCAGCTGATTTCAGTGGTTATTGGGCAGACCTCTTTGCAGCTGCTATACCTCTGTTCTACAGGAGCTTAATTTCAGTGGGTAATTATGCTATATGTTATCAGTAGAAAATGTCGAAGCATAAAGACATTTTCCCCCTTCAGGTTCTAAGCCAAATCGTCTACTGAGGGATGAGCCTTTCTAATTTCTTTCACTTATGCTCCAAACTCCAGAGGTGTGAGCCTGCAGCACCTCTGCTATAGCTGGCTTTAGAACTGCAAGTGATTTTGTTAAACCCCAGTATTTGTTAAAACGAGACTTTAATCCAAGCAGGACAATCACCAGCAGGTCTGAAGGCTGAGAGATAGGAAGAACCCAGAGGCAGCCACTGGAATGTGTATCACACAGCCGTCACTGCTCAGAAACATGCCACCCTTTCAGAAATCTGCAGGTGTAACTGAGGAATCCCCAGGTGTTTCAAGGAGCAAACTGTCACCAGGGCTTCTTCTGACATCTTTGTCCTGGCATAAACAGACACAAAACGATCAGTCTTAACTAGAAGCTTGCCAGTTAATGATACCCAAAGAAAGAGCTTGGAAAGAAAGCTGTGTTCCCCCATTCTTCTGGACACCTATATTAAAGGCTGCTCTGCAGCTACGGCCTTTATGAATTTCTGAGGCCCACAACAAGCCATATCCACACTTAACCTTGGCACATGGAGATTTTAACCCTAGGTTAAAAACGATCCACAGATGAGAGCTGTGGATGTCGTTTCACTTCTGCACCCAGGAGGCAGAGGCTGTGGCCGAAACCAGGGCTTATTGTAGGTTGGGTTTACAGTTTTCACTAATGACAAGCCAATTTCTTTCTGTTGATGTCTGCTGTGTGTGATAAAGCAATGTTTTCTTGAACATCATGTCATGAACTAGCAAAGGTGAGCAACTGGTGAGGCGGAAAAAGTGAGGAGAAGAGACAGTAAATACAATCATGCACATCAGATATTATTTATTAAACACACATGCTTTTTTGACACATGGATTTGATGTTATTATTTCCTCTGCTTTCTGATAAAATAAACCCACTTGTCAAACACTAACTGCACAGCTGGCTAACGTAGTGAGTTTTCAGCACTGAAGGCAGGATCCCTTAGTCTTGTTAGCTAGAAGCAAATTAATATGTGGAGATTATGCAGCGCAGGGAGGAAGGCAATACCCTTGCTACAGCAGGCAACCAGAATCATTAAATCCAACATTAACCCTACCTATAGCACGTCTTTTCTCATGCACACCCTTTTCCCTGTTTGAAATGATACTGCAGCTCTGAGGGAAGCTTTGCAATGTCAGCAGCTTCTGTGATGAACTTTTAAGATCTCCAATTGAATGCTTGTGCTACTGGGCTATGAGTTTCATTAACAACTAACACCATTTCTCAGACATTCCTAGATTACTTGCAGCCTTTTCATTTTTAATCCAGTTTTAATAATACCTCACTCTGTGAATAAAAATATTAAATCAAACCCACCAAGACATATGCTCTAACAAGACCAGAGGGAAACAAACAAATATGCCAATGATGATCCCCACTGTCCCCTGAATTTACATAGAAAGAGATCAGTTCAGCCCTGAAGAAAACATCCTAGCTATGGAAATCAAAGGACTGGATAATCACAGTCAAGTGTTTTGTCTGGCTGAGATAATGGTCCGTCAAAGGCACTGGCCAATGAAGGTCTTGCAGTGCTGCTGTTATGAGTGTCATTTTGAAGAGAGTGTGTATTTAACTTGCTAGGACCCCAGCCTGGCTATCGCTGTGATTGCAAGGCATCTACTATTCCCTTCAATCTGTTAATGGAGCTAAGGAGAGACCATCCTCAGACAATCACATGCTGAATATTGAAATGATGAAGTGTCCATTATATGCAGAATAGGCAGACAGGCAAAAACTCCTGCAGACAATTAGGCTCAGTAGTTTCTGTCACACGACAAAAAGCCTAACTTTATTTCTTTCTTTCTAGTGCAGGTTGTTCGTCTTAGGGATCCTAGCAGATGTTTCTGAATAACCTCAAGCATAAATCAGGGATGTCTGTAGCTCCAAGCACTGTTGCAATGTTCAGCCACAACCTGGATAACCTGGACATTGGTACCTTTCAAATTCCACTGCCATCAATAGCAGGCTGACACAGCTGAACAATGCTGTCTGTACTACTGTTGAGCAAAGTATTGAATTGCTAATGCACAGAGAAATTAGAAGGAAGAAGATTAAACCTTACAGTCTGAGATATGTGGTCAGACCTGTAAGAGTAGCAAAGACCCCTCTACAGATATCAAGGGATAAGGATTGGCAGTATTTTAATCTCCAATTAATTAACACTCTCCACATCTACTACCTCTAGCATAAAAAAAGTTGCTCAGTGACTTTAATCATTTTGTTTCCACTCTCCATCATGGTTCTGTTTGAGAAAGTCCATGTTTTTATGATGAAGACAGTTCAGTACTGGCCTAATGCGTAGCTCAACTTGCTTTGGGAACACCCTCCTTACAAACTGCGATATGATTACATATGTGCCTCTGGCTGGCTGCATAGTCTTCCTCTGACTCTCCACAAACCTCCACTCTCTTTTTATGAGTGTATCTCCTCATTTAATGGCTGGGGCAATACAGCCTTCAGTAATCAGTAATTCCAGCACTGATTTCAGGACTAACACCTACATTCCCACTATCTGACCACAAATCAAAAAGAATTCAGTAACAATTTCATTCTTCACCACAAGAACAAAACCTTTACTTCAACAGTTTTCTTGCTTGCTTTTTTTATCTTTAACAAAAGACTCTACCTCAAAGTTCTAAGGTTAAACAAGGACTAGTGTATATGCAGATCAGCATTCATATCGATTTTTTATTCTTTTGGTGATAACCAAGCAAACGGTAACTATTACCAGCTCCTTCTCCCCTATTTCTTCATTTCAGCACCAATGCATGGGACCTGATAAGTATTCAGTTACAGTTTGTCTGCTTTGAAAAACAAAGCTGCTCCCCCACATCCTCTGTAAATGATTTGAGGAGGTTTACACCTCAGTCCAAACGTCTGTGGCTACAATTTCACCCCCACACACTCACACTCCATGTTTACAAATGCAAGAACTTGGGTTTAAGCATAACACAGCCCTGCAGTGTATCCAAGTCTCTAGACTTTTATGCCCTACATACACTGTGGAATTTCCACTGTGCATACAAAATTATTCAGGACAGAAACATTGAAGGACCATGCTCCCCCTCCCTCTGTGTGAATACCAATTGAGAAACATAACAAGAGGTTTTCTTTTCCTTCCTGATCATAGTGAGGAAAGGAGATTTAAAAACAACGTGTATGGGGGAGGAGAAGGGAGAGTCACTGAAAAATGTTGAAGACCAGGGGTGCGAGTACATACTTGTATTAACATCTTCCACCCCTGGAGCTGCAGTAATTTGCATGACATTATCTACCTGGGATGTTGCTATGGTTATCACCATACATAAGTAATTACCAGGGCAAATTGCACATACAGGGCATGGATTCACACTGTCAGAAGCAAAGGATCTTTTTATACACTTGAAAATGTAAACGTTCGAAAAACCCACTAATCACAAAGATTCCTGATAGGAGAAAACCTTCAGGACTGCTTCCGAGTGATCTAAAATTCTTGTTAACTACACTTAACATTTTAAGGGCCAACTCAGCCTGCCCAAGTGAGCCAGACACTGCACAGGCTCAG